>NC_141535.1:241042500-241060000 GCF_021556685.1 Rattus norvegicus | reverse complement strand
GCCTACTCAGCTCTGGTTGAGTTATGGTCAAGCTGTCTTACTTTGGATTGGAAATTGCTTCTAGTTACAATTCATTGTCCCAGGAAAGGCTCTGTTCTTTACTTTGGATGCTCCACTTCAGATATTACACTCTTAATTTCTGAGTTGTCATAATTGGGACCTTAAAGTTCAAAACATTACAGAAATACTGTAATTTGAAAGTTTGAAGGACTACATACAAATATAGGAATAAAAGCTTCCTTCTAAAATGACCCACAGAGAATCAGAGATAGTTCAAAATAACCATGTTTTTCATGGATAGCCTCATACAACATTCATAGTTGGTTAATATTAAACACTGAAGTAAGCCATATCTGAACTTCTGTAAATTTGCTCCTTTGGTATGTTGAGATGGTCTCTACTGGTCCAAGATGTATCCAGTATTGCTATGTAATTAGACCTGGCTGCACACTCCTATCCTTCTGCCCCTGCTGCCCAATGTTGGGGTCATAGTTATGTAGTACCATACCTACCTAGTTAGCCCTGCAGGTCTCAACAGCCTTTCTACATCCCCAGATCCTCACTCCTCTGATGCCCCCAGAGCCAAAATGAAATAGGTTCCTCGTGATCTGATTCTCCATGTCTCAGAACATCACTTGGCTATGTAAGACTGCTTTACAGAGCAGAGGGGTAATTTTGCCATCATTTTTTAATGCAGGGATCTGGAGGTGGTCCATAGTGTATCTACTCTGGAAGCAGATTTGTTCACGCATTTTAACCACACCTATATGGTCATTTCCTATCCTCCTGAGTTGCTAGTTTAGAAATTAGATGAGAGACACATCACAATACTTTTCTTTTTTAAATTTTAAAGACTTCTTAACTTATCTGAGGGGAATACAATTTATGCGTTATAAGGGTGTGTGGTTTAGTAAAGGAAAAGTGACCACTATTTATATGGGGAAAAGAAGATACATTTTAAAGTCACACTCATGATGTTAAAAGTTAAAATAAAATGACGTTTCCATCATATAATTAAAATAATGAGGCTGGCTTTCATTTTAGCCTAGTCAGTTTATCCTATCCCACCTGTGCACCTCCTCCTCATTACCTAACTCACACAAAAATCTGGGATCGTTTATGCCTCATAGACCAAAAATGCTGTATTTTCATAACGTGATATTAAAACAAACATGACTCTATTAAACACATTAAGCATATTTTTTTTCACAAATGCTCTCCAAAATCTGTGCCTGCCATAAAAGCTTTGGTGATACAATACTCCCCTCCTGTTTTTAATCTCGGCTGTCATTTCAGGCATTTAATATTTTTTAGTCTATGAATAAACTGTATTTCGAGATAATTTCTTATCTTAGTCCTTAATCTCCGATGGAAACTGATCCATATGAATCTACTGAAAGTTCGATAACCTAAATACACCCAAATATAATCTCTTTAATTATCTCTTAAAAATATAAGTCTCATGCAAACCAAGTGATGGACTTTGAAAATGCAACTGATTGCTGGTTTTCTAAGCACCTGGAATCTTGACCCTACACAGAAAAAAAAAAGCAGCCCCTAGATAAAAATCTTAGTTTCTGTTGTTAGTATTGACTCCCAAGCTCTTCGTGAACCTGTTCCTGTTTAAGTGTGCAGAGGGAACGCTGTATGTAATTTACTAATTCCTGTAAATAGCGAACTACTCGTCAATACTCTAAAAGCTCCCAATAAGGCCGTAGTAATCTGCACCATGGTGAATTCTTTAAAGCCTTCTATTGATTTGTCTAAGAGAAACTAAGAGTACAGTGTGGAATGTGAATATAATTAAATTTGTAAGAGTTATTCTAAAGATTAAAGGAGACTTGGCTTCCCTCAATGAATCAGCTTGAGCTCTGAGATGTCGGGAGACGCTGCAAACTGCTGTCCCATGCCATGTAAAATCTGGACTTTGGATAATGGTCATTATTGGAAAGGAACTGTTTCAGTCAGTCAGCATGTATGTTTTACACAGTTAATCTGTACCAGGAAAAGACTGGGTGGCAGGGTCTGTGACCATGGGCAAGGCAAATGGCATTCTTGAACCTCAACTCAGTGTTTTTGAGTGAGCTCTAACAGACCGGGAAAGGACTGAGTACCTGTCTTGTCTGTAGCTTGGGATGAACGTCATACGCTTGGCTGTGGGCCCATCCTCGGTACACTTAACTCTTTCCTGTCTCTGGCTGAAGGCACACGCCCTCTTGGGAGATCTTCAGTGGCCTTTCCTTAAGCATCCCTTTCAGATTTTTCACCTAATGAATGGTCTAAATTGTTTTCCCATTTCTGTAAACTTTGCTTTGGTGAGTGAAACAATTTTTTCCCTATGGTTCCCAACTGCAATTTACATCACAGGGCATTTTGCTGGATGCTTCTTGAAAGAAAAAAAAACCATTTTTTTATTCATATTCCCAGCAAATATCTCGGTTTCGCTGCTAAAAGACACTCTGGGTAGGTTGACTAATATTTAACTGATTAAGCTAACTTTATAATTTGCTATGATTCCACGGAACATCTTACCTTAAACTGCCAATTAAATTTTTTTGCTTGGCAAGATGGTTCGTTGGGTAGTGACGCTTCTCACCGAGACCTGAATCCAATCCCTGAAGTTCCCACGGTGCGAGGAGGGATAGAACTCTCACAAGCTGTCTTCTGAGTTCTGCATATACACCGCGGCATGCAGTCCCGTGGACATACACACCCCAGAAATAATGAATAAATTAAATAACTGCTTTTTTAAGTTTTCAGTGAAAATATAGGCCATAACAAATTAGTGTCTATTCTCTCCATGGATGTCAATCATAAAATGAAGGTTGACTCTGTAAATGAGTTGAGAGCTCTAGACATAGTCATGGGCTCTGTTTCTGTCATTAGAGCCCTTTGGCCACAGTTCCCATGAGAGTAGCCATCTCACTAATGAATAATGGTTACACCAACTGCAGATCATTTCTTTCCAAGAGTGAGAACTGCCCAGAAGTTAAAGTGGCCCTGTGCCAGTCAATTGAAGTTTTTCAAATTGGTTCCTAGGCACAAGAAACCAGTCAACCAAACAAACAAACAAAGCATTGAAAACTCATTTGGTTTTATTTATTATTTCAATGTAATATTGATTAAAATAATGAAAAAAGACATTACTATAGCTTGCATACTGTAAAAGCTAACGGGTACTCCCATAGACTGAAAACTAGCACATTAAAAAAAATTAAAAGAAATAAAATTTAAAAATCCAAATAAAAGTGTTATTTCCTCAAAAATAAACCTACATTGTTTTAACATTGGCTTAAACATATGCCTAAATAGTCCAAAAGATGAAATAATTTATGAGTTAATAAGAAAATTAGGTTGATGAGAGTTAAGTCAATGTATAGATTTTTTTTTATTTTTCAGAGCACAAAGAATAATCCTAGGCAGTGTACAAGTTTTCTTAGCCTTAAAAATTAGAGTTAAATTTTGAAACATATATAAAAATTTTGAGCCCAAATAAAAATATATAGTTTGGGGGCTGGGGATTTAGCTCAGTGGTAGAGCGCTTACCTAGGAAGCACAAGGCCCTGGGTTCGGTCCCCAGCTCCGAAAAAAAGAACCAATATATATATATATATATATATAGTTTGTAGTCTTATTTAGTGCAGGGGAAATTAAGTATTTTATAATATAAATTAAAGGAACTATGATAGACTATTGAAACAATAGCTATGCTACAAAATATTTAAAAACATGGGAATTCATTTTTAAGAAATTTAAGTTCTGAAAGTTACACAACAATAAGGTAATACAAATTGTGTTAAAGTGAAATGGGAGCGTGCTTACGTGTGTGGATAATTTGATGTGCTCTGAGGGGGAAACGTGCTGTGAGGATTTGTTTCAAGTTAACAGTTTTATCTCCTGGGAATAAAAACAACATACGCCTAAACACATTCCAGAGAAACACAGAGAGCTCTTGTGAGATATTTAGGTGCTATACCATACATGAGATGAAGTATAGTAAGTTTATTTCTATTTCAAGTAAAACAATACTGACTTTTAGCTCTCAGAGATTTCCTTTTCATCTCTTCTAGATTTTCTAGAACAAATTTGCATTTCTTTGGTTACCAGACAACACACTAAAAATGACTTTAATCACTGCAATAGAAATTGTAAAAACTGATTTAACCAAAAACACAACGAATACAAGAAAGGAACAGAAACCAGAAAGGCAGCCTTCTATCTCCTGCCTGGTGTCTTGTGAAAGTCACCTTTCTCTGGAAATCTCACCTTAAATCCCATTTTTTTTCCCTTCTGACTTTCAGATATCAGATGAAAGAAAATCGACTATGTATGATAGAAGAGCCATCCTGATGAAATTGAAACAGTACCTTACGCCACATAAATTATCAGTCTATTAGACATTTTAAAACGTTGGCTTGGGCGCTGGCCAGTTAGCCATCATTGTGGATGACATGTAGGTAACCGGTGAATTTGTGCAGCATGCCTTGTGCCTCTCAAACTCCAGGAAGGACCTAGAGCCACTCCCTTAATGGTGCTCACCTCTGTCAAATAATTTATATCATCTGCTGCCACTGCTAACCTTATTTTGTTGAAACCTTCCAGGGCATGTTGGGGGTGGGGGGCTCTCTCAACAGGTCATGTGAGGTCTACCGCTGATGACATTTCCAGAAGCAGGATCCACAAATTGATCTCATGTCCAACTGTTAGTTTGAATTCTTGTGACTTTTCAGTAGCCCATAAAACTAAAGGTAGTTGTGCCAACCTGGAAGATTAAAAAAAGAAAGAAAAGGAAAGAAAAGAAAAAAGCCTTTTTCTCCCTCTGGAAACTAACTTTTGAAATTGCACAGTTCCCCAATTGGCATTTTGGGGGAAATGTGTATAGAGCTGGGAAATGTCTACTGGCTGTTATTTTTCTGTTTTATTTTGCTTTTCCATTTTGTCCACAAATTGAGTTCCAGTGTGAAGATATTTCTTTCTGGTGTTACATCGAGCAGAAAGGGTAGACGTTTCTTTTTCTTGTAAATCAATTTCTAGAGTTGTGGATATTCTTCAGCCTAATTATATTATAAATCTGTAACAATCCGTGCTTTTTTACCCTCAAACAAAACAGTAAGCATCAGTTCAGGAAAGATAAAGCAAATTCATTTTTAAGAGACATAGAGAGGGGTAGTTAGTGTGGGTTTAATAGAATTTAGACAATTTCTAAGGGGAAAAAGCTGAAAAGATTTCATCTTAAAAAAGGAAGCCAAACCCATATGTGTCATGACTGGAAAAGGGGAGATGGCTCCCAGCATGCAATGTTCTCCTGACATTGTGGATGTGGAAAGAGAACTGACAGAGGGGTTCCTGTAGTAAGGAAATAGCTTGACAGAATTATAGATCAAGACAGTCCGAATTGAAACATAGTAACCATTCCAGGAGACACTCAGCTCAGCCCACAGTCTGTCAGGCCCAGTAACTCCACCTTTTCATCTGTTTTCTTCATCCAGAAACTTGAGAGAGCAAAAACGTATCAGGACGTTTTGTTGTGCCAGTGATGGTGAGCTCTTCAAACAAAATACTATGGAGGTTTCACTTTTTAATTTTATTTTAAATGTACAACTAAAACCTACAAATATCTGTGAAATGTTGTCATATGAACCATGCTTAGTCTGTTGCAATCCCAAATTGATCTAAAGGTGAGGTGGCCAGGAAATGGGCATCCTGCAAGATTATTCTCACCCATTTCCATTTTGCCTTGGCTTTGAATCTTGTAGGATGAATGGGATTACCAACATATATGAACACACCACTCAAAGTCTAGGAAGGCTGTGGGGTAGTAGCCCAGATATGTAAGGTCACAACAGGACTGGAGACTCGGTTAACAAAAGAGTTCAGCGGAGATGTGCTGTATCAGACTTCCTTTGAGATCAGCAATGGGTACATTGTTCATCAAGGAAGTTTTAGTCTTTGCCAATGGTATTTTTTTCTATATTCTATGTCTCAGGATTTCAGTGCGTTGGTACAAAAATTTTAAATGTTGACAGTGTAACATACTATATATGTGGCATTACGTTTCATATATAAATACATAGACATACATACATATAGCATACATAAAGATAAACATACATATAGCATGTTTTACCTCGTGTGTGTGTGTGTGTGTGTGTGTGTGTGTGTGTGTTGAGATGATGTAATGCCATCTTAGCAAATTGTAACTACACCTTAGCTATACTAACCAGCTGACACATTGGCTTTCCGGAGCTCAGATGCTTTCTATCTGAATGTTTGTAAATTTTGACCTATCTCTGTTTCTTTCTCATGATCAGCACCCCCGGTGAATACCCTTTCTCTCTAATTGTATTTTGTTTCCAAGTTCTGCATTCAAGTGACACCTCACATCATGTCTTTCTGTGTCAACCTTATTTCACTTGATGTTTTCATGTTCATGTATATTACAAAAATATAGAAATCACTAAGACTGAACAACACTGTAGTCTCCTTTTTCTTCTTTTTTTTTTCGGAGCTGGGGACCGAACCCAGGGCCTTGTGCTTGCTAGGCAAGCGCTCTCCCACTGAGCTAAATCCCCAACCCCAACACTGTAGTCTCTTTGTATTTGTTTGTACTATTGCTGAGATTACATACAAAATGCCCTTCTGTATGCATCTACAATTTCCAATTCATCTTTTATCCTCCCCTCTCATACCAACTTTATTGATAAATGATTCACAAGTTTAAATTCTAAAATTTAAGACAAATATCATTGTTAGATAAACATACTTTGAAATAACCAAATACTCAAGTCAACCGGTCTATAACCTCATATACTTCCCCTATTTTCGGTAAAGAACTGATTCTAGCTCGTGTGTGATTCTAGCTGAATACTTGACTGGAAGTTTGTCTGTGCACCTTGTGCTACAGAGGCCATGGAGGCCATGAGCCATCTCAAACGAAAGCTCCAGATAGTTGTGCTGCATCGTATTGGCTCTGGAACCCAGGTTTTCTCCAACAGCGGCCAGTACTCTCAACTACAGAGTCATCTCTCCAGTCGCTACCCCGCACCCTTTCACTTGATTGGCTGTTGCAGTTCTACAGCAGAATAAATAATTTCCTTTTAAGCTTTACTATTTTTAGTACTGACTGGCACTTACTTCCCTTAAAACCTCCCGAGTCCTTGGACGAGCTATGTACTCACGTCATTTGTCACCGTAAGTGTTATCAGTGTCTCCAAATTTAACGACAGAGAAATTTATTACCAAAAAGGAAAGACACCATTTTCTTATAATACTATCCTTCTGGAGGAGAAATTGTGAGAAAGGATTTGGTGAGAGAAAATTGAATTCATGAGCAATGTGATTCTTTCTGCAGAGTAGGAATCATTGGAGCCAAGATCGCTGGCCACTCAAAAACTGCATAGACCATGGAGCACATAGGTTGAGTTCCTGAGAACGTTAATATTGATGGGCATGTCCAAGAGTTGATACATTAAATATGGAACCCATATATTCCTTCCTAATTCTATCCCCTCAACCTGATTCTTATACACCTGTCGCCAGCATTTACTCATCACCTGTTTTCACTCTTCAACTTTTCCTGTATTTTTAACAGCATAATTCTCTAAAAGCTTCTGGCATTTTTTCAGGTTACCTATAATAATAATATGGTGAAATGAAAACTTTCTTTTCTTGTTTCTTTACTCAGCTTAAACGTTCAGGAGTTACAGCTTAGAAATAGATTCACAGGTGCACGCGACATTTTCCACTTACAAGGAGAAACAGTCTTGTTGGGGCTGGGAAAAAGAGCGTATATGGAATGACTCTAAGAGCAAGGAAATTTCTAAATGTTGAGCATTTTAGTCTTTAACAGGCTTAAATGTTCAGCCAAAACTATGTTCATCTGCCTTCTGCAGAGAAAAGCAAAAAAAACGGAGCTAAGATCTTTTAGCATTTTTCACTTGCAAATCTGTCTCATAAGTGCAGAACGCATATGTTTCCATACTCACGATGCGATTGTTTCTTCTTCCTTCCCCCCTTCCAACTGCGAACACAATATGCACCCTACACACCTATAAAAGGTTGACTGAAAAAAATCATACTTCACAGACTGCCAACGGAATGTTTGTATTAAATTGCTTCAGAAGGAGAAAGTTTCATTGTGATCAGAACCTGGGAGATATAAAAGAATCATAAAGTTTGGGCCATGATGTGAGTTTATAAGTCTGTTTTAAACTTAATTTAAGTTATGTACAAGAAATTGTGGTTTACCAATAGCCCTAGGGCTTGAACCAAATGCTTTCTTTCCACTAGCTGCCTCCATGGCTTGCCTCTACTGAAAAGAGCTTACTTCCTGGAGGAGACATGCTTTGCAACTTGTCTTCTGAGAAATAGAAAACTTAGTGATTGTAGGAAGGCACACACACACTGTTTTAGAATTCATAACCAGCGCATTATGGGGTGGTATAGGCAGTGGTCGGCAAGGGTCCTCCTATTGTTTTCTTCTTGTCTTGTGTCAGTCATGTCAAAACTCAACCCTCTGCCCAGAGCTAACCTGTGAGCTCCAGAAAGAATGAAATTAACATCACTAAACTGTACCTTAGAATTCAAACCAGTTCGACTCTATTTATTGTTGCTCATAATGAATCCTGCAAACTGAAATGACATCTTCACTGACACAGTCACCTTCTCCTTTGTTTCTTGTGTCTCCTTGATGTGTAATGTATGAAAGAGGCTAGAACACAAGGTACAAGCTCTGCTCCCTAATCACTGACCATGTCTGCTTGGCAAGTTCGTTAAGTGATGGAAATGGAGGGAAAAAAACAGCTTTGATGGAACCCAGTCAACTTTAGCGGTTATCGCAGAGTCTAACATCACAGGACTTAGGAAAGCAATCAAGAAGAAAACTAGTTTTTTTTCAAGGTGCTTACTTTATTATTATTTTCACAATTGCAACTAATGATGTTCTGGGGCTTTAATATTAATCTAAACATGTTTTTAGTGCCACATAATGGCATACCTACCAATAGAAAGAAATTATATACACCAATAGAAAGAAATATCTAAGACGTTAAAATATAATCTTGTTATCTGTATTCATGCTTCAACTGTCCTCTACGCATTTTTTTTGAAAGATAGGTCAGTAAAATGTCTTCCAAAACAGTATTCCATAGTGTGGCAGGGACTCATTCCCTGAGGAAAGGAGGACAATCATCTTCTTCCTCATACAGCACCAAAGACATACTAAAGCAGCATTCCAACAGAGTCTAACATGGGGAACAAATACATCCACTGGAGTTACTTACAGAGCACGGGTGGGGTGTTGTTTGCAGAAGGTGGTTGACTCCATGGTAGCTGCCCCTTTGAACAGTTCCATCCCATCATGGATGACGGCTTCTTGGTAGCTTCACAGATGCAGCTACTTCAGTCATAGTTAGTCATAAGGATGCCTGACATAGCCATACTATAACACCATCTGAGGCCGTGGAGCTGTGAGGGCCGAATCGCTTAGCTTCCTGAGAGGTGTGGGTGGATAGAGCAGAATCTCAGTTAAAGGCCCAGTGATCTTCTCCACTCTCTTCTCTGAGGGGATGGCAACCATCACCAGCACTGGCTTCAGTTGTCTCTCATAAGACACCATGGCTTCTGAGATGATGATAGTGGCTGTCCTGCTGAGAAGACAGTTCTCTGCAGCATATGGCTACTCTATAGCATATAGTTTTTTTTTAAATGTGTCTTATTTACTTATGTATTGCTGTAACAAAGCACCATGACCAAGACAACTTATAAAAAACGCGTGTCACGGAGCTCATGCTTCCAGAGGGCTAGTGTGCTTCCGTCAACTTGACACACAAACTAGTGCCAATAAGATCCAGTTGTAAAGCATTTTCTTTCTTTCTCTTTAGCTGAAAGTAGATTCTTCTCTCATTGTGACCCCAGTTTCCTCCACCTTCCCTCTCACCCTCCATTTCCTCTTCAGGAAAGAGAAGATCCTGAGGAATAACAGCTACACGGTGTAAAGGAGGACACAAAGGACAAGGCAAAGGCTTCATATTGAGGCTGGACAAAGCAACCCCTATGGGAGGAAAAAGGGACCGAGAGCAGGCAAAAGAGTGAGAGTCATACCCGCTCCCACGGTTAGAAGTTCCACCAAGCTAACAGCCATAACATATACGCACAGGACGTGATACAGACCCACACACTCCTATGGTGTGCTGTATGAAGCCAAACTATGGTCTTCTGTTAAATTTTCAAATACACAGTTGCATAATGATACAAAGCATATTCATAATGCAAGGGGCATTGTGGGAAACCAAAGATGAAAACTCTTAGAAGACACCTCTCTAGTCCAAACCTGTTCCCCATGATTGATAAGAACATTCTGGGACCAGGGCGACATGGCTTTCTAGTCCCAGTTAATAAAGTAGGATGCACATTCTGTCAGGTCAGTGTGAACAAGTCCAACTCATCCTTCTAACAAATGACTAATGTTTCCTGTTAGTCACACTAACTCCTGTCCACAGACAGTCAAGATGACTTTCAGTTGGAGCCTTCCAGAAAAAAAATCTGCAAAGTTATAACCATACCTCTATATCTGAATTTTTATATTTTATAAATAACTCCTGGTAGTATAAATGCAATATGATAGATATGTTCATGGATAAAACTTTCAAGGAAACTAGTAAGTTTGTTTACAAAATTGTATCATTTTAACTTGCTCATCTTTCAGATATGTTTAAAATGTTTAGTGTCCATTGAGGACTTGGAGGGAATCTGCACCACAATCTTAGTCAAGAGGCTGACAGAAATTATACACCATCTTTGACAAGTAACAACACAAGATTTCTCCCTTCCCTCCCTTCCCTCCCTTCCCTCCCTTCCCTTATCCCAAGTGGGCTTTGTTAGATTCATTAAACCTATACATGCTAATAATGGCTCTTTACTGTGTCACTACTTGTAACTCTATAAGACTCTCCAAAGGGAGTAACCCACACAAACGTGAGGCCATCACTGTAAAGAACAACAGCCACGTGTGTGCGTGAGAACAGCCTTAAGAGGCTGACACACTGAGTGGTGGAAATGAGGAAAGATATGTCAGGAGTCTGAAGATAAAAAGAGAAAAAACAGAGTTTAGCTATGATAAACACATCTTTTGTTTGCATTCTACGGACAGTATGAGACAACAAACTATTCAGTATAATGACTATGGGGCCTGTCCAGGGAAAGAATTGACACATCTTCTAATAACATGAAGCACATTTATGTCCTAGTTAATATACATGATTATTATAATTCCAGTCAATTATTTTCTTCTTAGACTAAATAGAATAAATGTTAATTTGTATGCATACGTGGCTGGCTGGCTATTGATGAAGCGTATTTGCAGAGCGCCCGACTATCTTCAAATATAGCACTGGAAATTAAATGTATTGATGACAAGTTAGGCACATAGCTAAGATCAGGATTCTGCTTGCTTGGTAACTTGGATGGAAAAATAAAGTGTTCTCCAAGCTGAATTCTTCCTCACTTTCCAACCAATATACCAACAGGTTTGTGTGTGTGTGTGTGTGAGTGTGTGTGTGAGTGTGTGTGTGTGTGTGTGTGTGTGTTCTGTGTTTTTGACATGATTTCCACCTTGCACAACTTGTAACAGAGATGTGTCTTTATCTAATTCCATGTTCACATGTCTCCAGTCTCTAATATGTATGTGCTGAGGTTCTTACTTTTTTAACTGAATTCAGAAATTAATGTACAACCAAAGCACTTTGGGTAGGTTTTTTTGTTTGTTTGCGTGTTTGTCTTGTTTTGTCTTAATTCAATTTATATTTTAGGTTTCCCTCATGTTTATTTCTTTAAAAATAATCATCTAGAGATAGCCAGTCTGTTATTCTTACGGAAATCTCGACTTCATCATTACATATACTAGATTTTAAGAGGCAAATGCAGACAAATACAGAGGTGGATGCTCGTAGCCAACCATTGAACTGAGAACAGGGTCCACATTGGAGGAGTTAGAGAAATGACTGAAGGAGGTGAAGTGGTTTGCAACCCCATAAGAACAACAATACCAACCAACCAGGGCTCCCAGGTACTAAAGCAGCATCCAAAGAGTACACATGGACAGACCCATGGCTCCAACTGCATATGTAGCAGAGGATGGTCTTGCTGGGCACCAATGGGAGGAGAAGCCCTTGGTCCTGCCAAGGCTGGACCCCCCAGTGTAAGGGAATGTCCGGGCGGGGAGGCAGGAAGGGGTGCGTGGGTGGGTGGAGAAACACCATCATAGAAGAAGGCCGAATAGGATGGGGGTTTATGGACCAGAAAACAAAAGAAAGGACAACATTTGAAATGTAAATAATAAAAATCCAGAGAGAGAGAGAGAGAGAGAGAGAGAGAGAGAGAGAGAGAGAGAGAGAGAGAGAGAGGGAGGGAGAGAGAGAGCACGCGCTATATAGCTTGCTAAGCCTCATTAAATGATTTGCTATTCCTGAACTTATTTCTTGCCATGTTATCTTTTAAATGCATTACCCCTGGTTGTGGTGTCTCACATTTGTAATGTCAACTCTCAAAGCCTGACACTGGATGATAGATAGCCTTGAGCTCATGGCCAGCCTTGGCTGCAACGTGAAGACGGTCTCTCCTGGTATTCTTCCCGCTCGATGCTCGCTGTGTTGCCGTTCTTTCACAGCCAATCCCTCACTTCTTAATTTTGCCGTGTAAGAGGTTGCATTCTCCACAGTTACATATGTTTACTAAAGTTCACATCCAATTACGCTTGATTATTATATCTTGAATTACATTCGGGAAACAATTGTGCTGTGGGTCTCTTCACCAGGACATAATGCTTCTACACATAACCAGTTAATATCACGATGCTCTCAGTTGCTATTTCCACTGTACATGAAGGGAAACTGCGACTCAAACGGTGAAATAAGGGGTAGGGGAAGGGTTCAGTGGATGAAGCCCCTAGGCTCAAGCATGAAACCCTGAGTTAATAAAGCAAATCTCCTTTTCAATGCTAGGCAGAGTGGCAGCTGCCTGTACTCTGAGTTCTGGAAAGGGAGAGGCATGGGATTCACAGGGTAAGTCACAAAGGTCATCCAAATTTTTAAACTTAGATCCAAGTCCATTACCCTTCCTCAGTACATAAGGTCAAATGTTTCCCAAAAGGATTAGAGTTTTAACCTCTGATCTCCACACACAGGTATACACATGGGAACATGTACCTGCACACATACATCTGCCCAAATCTGGAAATGTGTACACATACACACATACACAGCACACACACGCATACATACATACATACAAAGAGAGACAGAGAGACAGAGACAGAGACAGAGAGAAAGGAAACTTGAAGTTTCACTGAAATGACTACACCACATACCATACAAGATTCAACCGTCTTCCCTGACTCTGAAGTTTGAGATTTTTCTGTAGGATTTTCTGCACTCAGTAAGTGTTGGTTAAATGATTGATTGCACAATATGCCAGCTAATTCTCTAAGATTGCCCAATTAAGCAATCATCCTTCATTTCTGTAAACCTAAAGAA
The DNA here is from genome assembly GCF_021556685.1 of Rattus norvegicus. NCBI lineage: Eukaryota > Metazoa > Chordata > Mammalia > Rodentia > Muridae > Rattus > Rattus norvegicus. Next base: position 241,046,471 of record NC_141535.1, on the reverse strand, counting down.
TATTTTTTTTAAAAAAAGTATTTTTCTTTCCTGAGCACACAATCTTAGTAATATCCCCCACAGAGATTAGTTAGAATGAGAAAAAGGTAGAGTACTCGCTTTGTATTTTAAAGGGCAGTGTAATCTCCTCCTAGCTTTGGGAAGGTCTGGAAGTTAAGTAGAAAAATCTCTCTTCTGTGATTAGGGAACGAAGATTATATAACTGTAGACTTTTTCAATGAAGAAAAGGTCATACAAGTAAACTCAACAATTTAATAAAAAATTCTGAGAATTGATATAGTGTCACACCTAACATGAGTATATTTCTTTTCTTTTCAATTGGATATTTTTATTTACATTACTAATGTTATTCCCTTTCCTGGTTTCCTGTCCATAAACCCCTTATCCCATTCCCCTTCCCTTTCTTCTATAAAGGTGTTCCACCCCCCAAATGCCCACCCCTTCCCTCCTCCCTGCCCTAATATTCCCCTATACTGGGGGGTCCAGCCTTGGCAGGACAAAGGGCTTCCCCTCCCATTGATGCATCCTCTGCTACATATGCAGCTGGAGCCATGAGTCTGTCCATGTGTACTCTTTGGATGGTGGTTTCATCCCTGGGAGCTCTGGTGGTTGGTATTGTTGTTCTTATGGGTTTGCAAGCTCCTTCAGCTCTTTCAATCCTTTCTCTGACTCCTTCAATTGGGAACCCATTCTCAGTTCAATGGTTTGCTGCTAGCAGTCTGCATTTGTCACATTCTGGCTAAGCCTCTCAGGAGACAACTATATGAGCCTCCTGTCAGCATGCATTTCTTAGCTTCATCAATTTTGTCTAGTTTTGGTGGCTGCATATGGGCTGGATCCCCTGGTGGAGCAGTCTCTAGATGACCTTTCCTTCAGTCTCTGCTCCAAACTTTATCTCCGCATTTCCTCCTATGAATATTTTTGTTCTCCCTTCTCAGAAGGAATGAAGCATCAGCACTTTGGTCATTCTTCTTCTTGAGCTTCATGTTTCTCTGGTTTTATATGGAGGTCTTTGATCCACTTGGACTTGAGCTTTGTACAAAGTGATAAGAATAGGTCAATCTGGGGGTTGGGGATTTGGCTCAGTGGCAGAGCGCTTGCCTAGGAAGCGCAAGGCCCTGGGTTCGGTCCCCAGCTCCGAAAAAAAGAATAGGTCAATCTGCATTCTTCTACATGCTGACCTTCAGTTGAACCAGCACCATTTGTTGAAAATGCTGTCTTTTTTCCATTGGATGGTTTTACCTCCATTGTCAAAGATCAAGTGACCATAGGTATGTGGGTTCATTTCTGGGTCTTCAATTCCATTGCATTGATCTACCTGCCTGTCTCTGTATCAATACCATGCTGGTTTGTCATGAATGCCATAAGAGTCTCAGATGGGGGTGTTAGAGCTCAGTTGTGAACTGAGGTGTCCCTCTTTTAATATTGGGTCTTGCTTTTCCCAATAATCTAATGTTTTTAACTCAGTTTTTATTTTCTCTGAGCAAGCACCCACCCTTCTTTTCCAAACAATTGACCAGGTTCATTGTTCATCCCATATTATAGCCTAACTAAACAAATGAGCAAAAAAAATAATTGTTAGCTGCACCTTTATCAGTCTCTGAAATCACTGTCTTAAAATCTTTTCAGGTTGAAGTTAAAGGTTGCATCTCGATGTCTACACGCAAATCAATTAAAGGATATATATATATATGTATATGTGTGTGTGTGTGTGTTGAGAGAGAGAGAGAGAGAGAGAGAGAGAGAGAGAGAGAAAGTGCTCACACAGACTTCCCAAAGTCAAAGGTCTGTACTCCTTCAGGGAGCAGAAGCTGCAACCCATTTTCTCTGTCTTCTTGATATTAAACAATAGTTCTCCAACTAACATGGAAAAGGTAAGTTGAGTCCTCTGAGTCATAAACGTGCAATTCTCCAAGCCCCAATAAAGGCTCTTATCCCCAAGGTGAAAATTAATTTAAACAGACTTTCCTCAGACTTGGCACTCAGAAGCAAGCAGAGGCCCAACTTCCTAGGGACTTGGATTACTCAGGGATTTTGTTATTAACTCTAATCAATTTTAAATTATTAGAATGCTGGCAACATGGGAGAGATAAATATAGCTCGTTTGTTCCCAGAAAAAAGAATCGGGGCCTTCATCTTCTCCATTGCAAGTGTCATTCTACTAAGGAGACTAACTTCTACCTTGTATATCTGCTCCGGCTTCCAAATTCTATTAGCACAAGTGCCACTCTCTGGCTTCATGAACCAGAGCCTGCATTCCCCTGGTCGTGAACCTTTGTGGCTCAAAATGATACCTGATTCCAGAATATACTTGTTTCTAACCTCTCAACAGATTAGAAACCTTCTTCACTCACTCATTCACTCATTGTTGCATCTAAGGAGAAGGGAAGGTTAGAAAAGCCCAGAGAGGAGCTGAAGAGATAGCTTGCTGCTTATGAGTACTTGCTGTTCTTCCAGAGAAATGAATCTTGATTACCAGTACTAACACCCATGACTCACAGTTACTCCAGCTCCAAGATATCAGACACCCTTTCCATGCTTCTTTGTGTATCGATCTACATACATCATACACACTAAGAGATCATACACACTGAGGGAGACAGGTATATACACACAGATACACATTGACACACACACTGTCACACACAGACATACACACAAAATCTCTCTCTCTCTCTCTCTCTCTCTCTCTCTCTCTCTCTTTCTTTCTTTCTCATGTATTTTCACAGAAGAGAATTCCAGGAACGCGGAACACCTCTAAATCATTCTACTGTTTTCAGTGATGAAGAGAAGAAGATTAGATAAGACAACTTTTAGTAAAATGTTGACTTTGCTGAGGAGTTTTAACTGACCGTATAAAACCTCAAATTCACCCTCTCAAGAGAGAGGGGTTTTCTCTACAGTCCAAGCTGGCTTGAACTCAGGATTTTTAGCCAAGGGTGACCTGAGCTCCTGGTCCTCTATCTCTACACCTCTAGTGCTGAGGTGATAGGAGTGTATCACTCTGCCTGGTGTCCTGTGGTGTCAGAGACTGAACTCAGGGCTGCGTGTGTCATAGTCAAGCCTTCCACTACTGAGCTATAACCCTAGCTTTTTGTCATTATTCAGATGAGATGAACATGTTACACTAAGGAAAAGATATTTGTAAAGCATAGACTACAACACAACTTGATTATTAAAACTTCTGTAAATAAAACAAAAAAAAAATGAAGCTAGGAGCAGGTAAATGTAGAAGGGGTCTCAAATGGTAAGTGAATGGATGCAAAAACTCACACCTTGTTAGCAACCTGCAAAATCCAAACTCAAGAGATGCAACTTCACAACCCTGACCGGGAAGATTGTCTTGATGATTACTTGATGTAGTACCACAGATGGTACCATCCTGAGGCACGTGCTCTGGGGTGGTGTAAGCAAGCCAGCTCAGCCTAGGCCTGGACAAGCAAGTTAGTATGCAGTGGTTTGAATTTCCGTTTCAAGATCCTACTTGAGTTTCTGCCCTGACTTTTCTCAATTATATATTATGACCTGAAAGTACAAACCAAGTACACCCTCTCCTTCACTACAACACACACACACACACACACACACACACACACACACACACACACATGCAAAAGAAATAAATAGATGTAAAACTACATCTGTTACATATTTCTCGACACAGGAAACTTGTACACAATGTTCATAACAGCATTCTTCAATAGGAAAAAGTGAAAACAATCCAATTATCCAATGACAGGGGAAAAGGCTAAATAAATGTGGGATATTCACAGAGCACTGTGCCTTGGTACCATAAAATGCCCTTTAGTCGTGTGCCAAAGCATAAATGACTCCTAGGGACATAATATTGTTTTCTCATTTGTGAGTTCTTTCAAGATGAAACATTGTGTATCCTCTGTGGGTACTTACTTGGTAATCAGGGCTTTCTTTGGGAGGGTGAGTGAATTTCACTTAAAGAGATTTGGTGATTC
>NC_141535.1:238655000-238782500 GCF_021556685.1 Rattus norvegicus | reverse complement strand
CTGTTTCTGTGTTACCCAATGGCTAAATAGGCAACAGCAGTATATTCCCTTCACCACACAGCTTTTCCTTCTTTTGTTCATAATTCTCATAATTTTTGAACTTACTGTGGGAAAAATGTTCTAAATGTCAAGAATTAGTATTCAGGCAACTTAGTAAGGATGAAAATAGAGACTTTGTGAGCAAAACTAAATCTACAAGATTTTAATTGGGGTCTGATATCCTTAATCCACACAGCCTGGGCTAACCCACTTCAGAGAAGAGCAGTTTCTCCAAGAACCCAGTTTGGAAGATGATTATATGGTTAATGCAGGATTAAATTTTCTTTCAATTATAAGCCTGAGTTTGGAAAATGGTCTAAGGAGAATGAATGGGGGAGGGAATCCTATACTTGGTTTAAAGTACTTTTAAATATGCTTCCTAATTGCCAGGGGCTATTTTGCTCCTCGGCTAATCATAGTCTGAATTACTGAAGCCCAACTCATCTGATAAAATAGGTGAGCTTTGTGGTAATGAATTCAGATAATGTCTTATCTGAGTGTCAGACTCGGCGGCGTCAAATGGGCAGTGTGTTTAACCATTAGTAGGGATCTTCTCTGCTGAAATATTTGCATCTGCATTACGTGGTGCAAGCTAATTCATTGAAATAAAAGGAGGTTTAGTAATGGGAAAGCACTTGCTAAGCTATGCCTTTAACTATTTAATAAAATCACTCGTTATTTAAATAAAGGTAATTAAAAATGTAATGCAGTGGAGTTGTTATGGCTTTGTTCAAAGGAGCAAAAAAAAAAATCAGAAAGCAAGAAGAGTTTGGGTTTGCTAGCTTGTTTGTTTGTAGAAAAAGCCAGTACCCTCCCAGGACGGTGTAGACTCCACAGTGAGAGTCCCATCTGTACTTTCAAAATGCTGGAGACTAAGTCATTTAAATGAAGAGTCCTCTATAGCTTGTTTTCACCGGGGAAAACCTTCGTTTCCTTGAATTAGGGGGTTCCACACCAAGGTTCTGTAAATTAGCTGTGTGGCTGTCATGCCATCCGGAGGCTTTTTCCTGCAGGGAGCCCCACATGGGCAGAAATCAAAGATCTGCACTGGTTCTAATTTTTAAAGTATCTGCTAAAGATAAAAATATTCACAATCTGAAAACACACTGATTCCTCTTCCTCCCAACCCCCAACAAAAGTAGTAAATGTTTCCTTGGCTTCTCAGTCTGAGGCACTTCACGATCTACTCAGGGACGAGTGCCAGACATCCTGTCCCACTGCCCCAGGGAAATTTGTAGAACATATGTTTTGATGGAGTAGATGGACTTTATTAAAAACCCATCCTTGTCCCTGCAACACCAATGAAACAAAAGAGTAGACACACAAGAAAAACGGAACAAAAAAAAAAAAAACTGGCAAAACTTTTAGATATTCAAAGCCATCAGAGAGAAGGCATGGTGCCCTTCCTGGTTCTCTGCCAACTCGCCGCTCTCCCACTCTTCCTCGCACTTCCTCAGCTGAGCGCGTCTTTAACCACTGGGCCAAGAGAAAGAACAGGCCAATCTGGATGTGTGACCCATAGGGTCGGTTCGCGGAATCGGACAACTCGTTACTTTTATTTGGTCATGTCTATCTGTTTTTCTACAGAAAACAAAATCAAACCCATCAACTCTCTGTAAGACACTGTCATTCCTTCTGTAGAGTTGTCCCCTCTCTAGGTCAGGTCAGGAGGGTTTAGCATCTTGTTTTCTAAATAAATCATTTTGATTTTGAGTTTAAAAACCAATGCTCCGTGATATGGGATAATTTTGCCTGCAGAGTTGAATTGCTCTGGGCCTAAGGAGTCAGAAAGAATTAGTGAAGGATTGACTATTCCTGCCCTGGAACTCAGCCTAAAGCAGGGGCGTTAATGGGGAAATTGCCATTGACTTTGTAATCTCTCGTGTGACACTTGTCCCATGAACAGCTAAGGAGCAAGAGAGTAGACTACACATTTGTCAGAAAGTCTCCACTGTCTCGGCTTTTTCCCCAAAGGCAGGAACTGTCAGCATTTGCCTCTTCAAGCTAGCCCTTGTTCTGAGCTTACTGTACACATTCCCGAGGGAATCCTCGAAAGGACGTTTGCATCTTATAAAGGGAACGGTTTCAGTTGCCTCTTTACAAGCCTCCAAGAGCCCAGGACAGAGATAATGACTGCTAGCAGGGATAATGGGTACCTAAGCTGAGGAACAGAAACACAAGGAGAATGGGCTTTGTCATAAACAATCACGGAGTAAGGCCCTTTTCACAGGTGATTGAACAAAATGAATAACAGAATCGGGTGACTCGGACTCCGATGCTCACCGCGCATGTAAACTTGTGTTCTGCATTTTAGAATTCATTGAAGATGAAGCTTCTGCTATGGGAATAAGCCCCATTAATCAGGTCACTCCTCCAGGTATATTCGGAAGGAGCTGCTTTTGGTGATTAAACCTCACATATTACATCAGGTAACAGACCATGCTGTTAACAGCATGTCATCTCTAAAGGCGAAAGAAAGTACTCATCTTAGATGAGGCAGGCTAATGCATGTCAGCCCAAAGTCTGCTCAGAAATCCAGGCGAGAGTAAACTGCCAAGTCCCTTCGATAGCTGGAAACGTCCACGGAGTGCGTACTATGCGCTGAGCGCTGCATGGGATGCCGAGAAGAAACACATTATTACCTGTATTATCCTCTTCTAGTTTACAAGCAATAAAATCGCAAGAGATTCAAGATGGTAAATCAATAACCTGCTATCTGTTAAGACATAGGAACTCTGTAAGAGTTTAAACTGGTGGCCTTATTAGCTGAGTGGCCTGATGAAGGATAGGATGCCTATAAGAACCTTAAACAAAGTCTATGTAGCACGTCTTTGCAAAGAGAAGGCAAGAAAATAACTAAAGTCTTAGGACTCCACAACCATACGGTGGAGCTTAGGCACAAGTTCACCTTCTGATCACTTTTCTGGAACAAAGTAGAGGTGAGAACTCCAAGAAACCTCTGAGTAAGTCTGAGTAAAAGTTTAGGGCAGGAAGAGGGGGTTTTTGGGGAGGGAGAGCACCCTCATAGAAGAAGGGTGGGAGAAAGGATAGCAGGCTCATGGACAGAAAACTGGAAAAGGGAATAACATTTGAGATGTAAATAAAAAATATCCAATTAACAAAAGAGAATTTTAAGGAGTCATGAAGTGTTAATTTTTAAAGCAGCAGGCACTCTGACCCACCCATCACTTTTCTCATTACGGCATAGATGAATCCCAACCCTGGTCCCAAACGCCCTCCCAACTGTAGAAATTATAATCAGACAGGACCTCGGAGATGTTCTTGAGTGAGGACTTCTAAAATATATCTTTCTGTGGCGAATGTAACTCATCTTCATGTTTTGTAACTATTTCATCTGCTTTAGTGCTTTGTCAACCAACAATGGTATAAAAACCAGTTTAAGGTGAAAAGGCTTCCTCTTTAAGAAAGGAGTTCCAGAACATTTTATGAGATTTCTCTAGCAGACCAACTTGAAATTTGGAGGTAAATAACTCAAATGATGTAAATGTACTAAAAGGAGTTCTCCAGGGAGGGCGGGCTCTTACCTCCTGCCTGCACTACTCTCACAGAGCTGCAGAGGAGGGAAATCTGTGGTTTCAACAGAATTCAAACATTATCGTATCAGATCTGAAAACATTTATTCATTAAGACTAAAATAAAGGAAAATGTTTTCAAAAATAACAGCCAGTAATTCAAGTCTGGCTGGGCTAGATTTGAGTTCTGGCCACTTTCCTGTGTGTTACCATGAGTATTTACCATGACAACATCTGCATAGAATTACGTACTCACTTCTGAGTGTTTAATGTGCATACTCTTGAGAAACATGTGCCCTGTGGTCTGTTACATATATTTTAAAGACCACATTAAAAGGGTCCAAAGTGGAAAAGATGTTTCTAAAATCTTAAACATGGACGTTTTTCATTTGGAGTTCAGAAATGTGTACCATTAGTTTTAATACACAGAGACCTTGTTACAAAATGTCTGTGGAAATGTGAAGCAAACCCCAAAGTTCCCAACTTTAATCTGTGAAGCTAAAGTTATACTTTGAAAATATGAATGTTATAGTTTTGAAAAATGAATTTCTCATAAAAATACATAGTAGAGCATATGAGGAAGTGCATGTTTTTCACTCGATGGAACCCTGGTGAATTTTAATCAAGCCACAGACAAAGAAGCCTTCCTGTGAATGTCCTCGCAGAGTTTTGAAACTTTAAACACAAGCAAACCAAACCTGACATGGGATAGATGTCAGAGAACGGAGCTTCCTGGATATAAAACAGATGGGAGAGTCAAGGAATGGCATCCTCAGTCTGAAGAGTCTGTGTTTGGTTTGGTTTGTTGACACAGGCTCTCACTACATAGCCTTGGCTAGCCTGCAAGTCACTATGGTGATCTCACACTCACAGAGATGTGCCTTATTCTGCATACTGGGATTAAAGACCAGTGCCACTATGCCCAACATACACAGGCGCGTGCACACACACCCACTAATGTATCTGTGTATGAGAATGAATATGTATACATACATTATACAAATATACATGTATATATACATATACACATATACACATGTATAGATATACATGTATGAGTACAAATATGTATACCTACACACAAACACACCCATGTATATGTATGAGTACAAATATATATACATATATATGTATATATATATACACATATATATGTACAAGTGCATATGTATATATACATATACACATATACATGAGCAAGTATGAATTCTTACACACACATACATATACATATACATACATTTGTACAGAGACACAAAGAGGACAAAGTAATGCTCTTTCCTTTGGCTTTGGGGCATCCTGATTCAAATGCACTCCTTACAGAGATTGCATTCATTTTCAAAGGGGCAAACATTACCCTTTCTCATTGGCACTGTTTGCCACAGAGAGATTTTGTGAGAAGGAATACATGTATTAATAAAACTTTGTTCTTCTCATAGAAGGCTCGTTGCATGGACATAACTAGAGCCGTGCCTAAGCCAATGGTTTAGAGCAAAAGTTTAGCCTTTATATCGTACAGGCTTGACATGTTGCTGCAGAGGGAGGAGTGTCACCCTTCATCATTACGCCATCCTTTGGCATTTTTTGATACACTAAAGGCTCTGCTTCACATTGCCTGCATGCCTGTGTGTGTGTGTGTGTGTGTGTGTGTTCACGTGCGCGTGTGAGCGCACATGCATGTGTTGCTGCCATCCTTATTAAAGACTTCAAGACTCAACAAATTCAGCCGAGATCTGAAAGCATTTTTTACTCTGTAAGCAGTCACTTCCTTATTGGGTAGAATGAATGAATCTACCCTCCATTCTTATTTCTTAGAGAAAGTTTACCAGGGATGCCCTGGCCCTCAACCCCTGCAAATCACCAACAGAGTTCTGTTTCCAGATGTAAACTGGGATCAATTTTCAGGACACATTAAAATAAAGTAACAAAAGTGGATTTAATTAGGATACAAAAGTTAGGTGAAGAGACTCAAATGGGTACCCTATGAAAAACACTTTTATGATTAAATGGCTATGTTTTTAGTAGTGAGCTCTGTTTAAGTAGGAGGGAGTAAGCAGAATAAAGTAAAACTCATGGGTAATCTGGCCATGAAGATGGCCCCCAACATTTGTCTAGTCGCCATTTGTACCCAGAGTAATACTGGCATGCATTGCAGTCATATAAAGGAAGCACAGATTTAAAGTCAGAATTTTCAACTCGTCTTGGTTTGTTAGACATTATTTTGCATCCTCTCGTTCTCACTTTAGAGTTGAGCTGTACCTCTCCAGAGTAATCCATGAAGGAGAAAATCTACCTTCACGCACGCTGCCAAAGTCCTCAACAATACCCCAAATTTGATGCTTCCTTCCTGTTTTCCTACTTATATTCTTAACAGTGTTGTAAATAGTTTCATTTTCTTGGCCATTACCAGGTAATATCATTGAGGATAATTTCCGACATCTAGACATATACTAAAACATTTAAGAACCATGTTACTTTGAATTTGTTTAACAAACAGTAAGGTGGAGTAGTGTATGATTCTAGCTATATGAAATTTATTCTTTTATAATAATAAAAAATTTTTTTAAAAAGTAGTATTTTGCTTTAGTGGACCATTTTCATGCAAGTAACTTTGATGAAGTGATTTTTATATTCAGGTTATTTATGATTGGAGAATTGTACATCCACAGCTCAGTAGGGAAAGCATGAAGACTTTGTTTGATGTAGCCATTCAGCCCTTTGTCCCCAAGAGGTTCCCATTTAAACACGGAACGTCCAGCATTGTTCCCTCAGGACAATCTATCTCTAGCCTGTGGACAAGAACAAAGTCAGAATTATTCAGTGGAATTTCATCAGAAACTTCTTTTCCCCCAGTTTTGTTGTCTGCAACTATTGTCCTCAACTTCCCCCTGCCTCTCTTTCTGCGCCATCTCCTTGGTTTATTTCCACTTTCCTTTTAGACCTCCTGAGTCTCCAGAGGCAACGTCAAAGCCATGCTTTCCCAAGCTAGGAGACTTTGAAATTGTCTCCCCTCAATCTGTCCCAGGGAGGACAGCAGAGCTACCTGAAGGGTACTTAGCTCTTCTGCTGAGAAGACAGAGGAGTAGTGGACATGATGTGTTAAAATAGTGACTTTTTGAAATAGTGAAGTGAAGTGTGGTAAGCTCTTGGATGTTCTATTTAGCTTAAAACATATGGAAATACAGAGGCAGAGATGGGGTGTCTCACATTTTGGAGATGAGGAAACTGAGAGATGAAGACTTAGGAAAAGGAAATAAGAGTCTCACATTTGGGCATGCTCTACATAAGATATGCATATGTATATGTAACATACACACAGTGAGATATATATATATCACTGAAGAACTCAGTCTGAAGCCATGTTTAGGGATGTATCAACTTAAATGCTCTTTCAAAATAATTGAACAGAAGTTTTCTCATTTCCAAGTCATTTTTCTGTGTTACTCTTTTTTTCCTTCCAAGCCTTAGTTCACTTCATTAATATTTAATAGAATCAAAATCAATCCCCTATCAGTACTGCTCCTAACTCCATTATTCACCTAGCCAGGAAGAAATCTTAGCAGTGAGACATATTGCACACCTAGAGCATGTGCAAGGGACCAAAACAAACCATGCATGGGGTCGCATGATAGATGCTACCTTCAAGTATAGCTTTGGGACGTCATTTTTAGAATTCTGCGTGTTTTGCTAATTCCAAAACAAAGGATGTAGAGAGATGCAGAGAGAGGGGGAGGGACAGGGAGAGGTATGAGAGATTGACAGGGCAACAGAGCAAAAACGGGGATAACAGGTAAGGTGGGAGGGTTCTTAAATTCTGAGAGAATAAATTTCTCTGCAGATGTTGGGAAAAAGTCCCATTTGCATCAGGACCTCTCTCTGACCCATCCTGGTTCTCTAGTTCTACTCCATATGGTCTGTTGAAAGCTAGTCAGATAGGAAAGAAGGTCCGGGTATCCCAATCCTGTCTCCCTTCTGCTGAGATTTCCAGGGGGCTGCCATGTTCTCTAGATTGGAACATAGATTCTACCTCTTAGTCTCTCTCTCTCTCTCTCTCTCTCTATATATATATATATATATATATATATATATATATAATCTATCTATCTATCTATCTATCTATCTATCTATCTATCTATCTATCTATCCTACTGTCCATCTATTTACCTCTGCTATTCTTTCTTAAGTCTTACAATATAGGTTTTCCTAAGGGACATTTTTTGCTCAAGTGCTTACCAACCCCACTTAGGTTAACTCTTACAGGAGTGGACAATGCTTCTGAGTGAGTATTAATCTTATAAGGCATGGGCAGTTGTATATCCTTGACACTAGGTATTAATGTATCTTAGTATTCTAGCAGTTAATAAGTATCTTACAGTTTCAGTGTCAGGCTTTTCAAGCTGTGTGGTACAAGAAAAGGTCCCTCTTCAAAAACTCCAAGAACTCGCTCGCTACTTATCATTACCACATACTGTACTTCAAAACAAATTTATATTAAAATCCAAATAGCAATGACATTAAGTGCTATAATATAACACTTAATGGTGGAAACATTCCATAACTGCAAGCTGAGAAAAATAACTACCACTACCACAAAAATAAGATAATTGTAAGAATACAAGTATATCAGAATGCAGACAGCAAATCTGTCACACACCCTCAGCACACCCATAAGGTAAGAGATCTTAATATCATGCACTTCTAGGAAACAACCAAGTGAGCAAACAGGCATCCTCACGCTCTGTCTCTGCTTCCTTTAACGCTATAGACAAAGACGTTTAAAATACTCCTGAAAGAGTTCACCTGCCCAGTAAGTTTAGATAAAGGCTGTTCCTCTTGACCAGAGCCTACGTGTTTTAATGAAATCAATGTTGTAACAAAAAAAAAATCTCAGAGTACCAATGATTGAGAAGCAGAAGCCATTTATTTTGGAAGCTGAGGAGAGACCAGCAGTGAGTGCACGAGTAAGGAAGGATATTTCGTCAATAGCTCTGAGAAACTACTCCTGCAAAATTGTTTATGCTTTAAATTTGTTTCAGCCTTTAAAAAATGTATGAGTAGACAACATATTCAAGCACTGTCTTGGGCCGGGCATTTTTTAATATGAACAACCAAACAATCATGCCTGTTTTTTTTTTTTGAAAAATAAATCAAATCATAGGCATACCTTAAAGGAAAATATTTTGGTCTATATTAGGCCTGAATCAGCTGCACCAACACATCTTTCTCTTTTCATGTTTTTATATTTCATATATAATAGAAAACATATATATGTACACTATTATTTTGTCATTATTACATTAATGGCTTTTGTGAGAGAGATAGCATGCATACACACACACACACATATATGTATGGAGAGAGAGAGAGAAGGAGAGAGAGAGAGAGAGAGAGAGAGAGAGAGAGAGAGAGAGAGAGAGAGAGAATGGATGAATGTATAGCTAGGTAGACAGTGTTCACGTGTGTGGTAGGCGGGAATTTAACAACCAAATCTGAGATGGAAGAGTATCCACAGTATTTTTCAGCACAGTCTCTAGCACAAACCTAGACACACAGATCTAGGAAGAGGAAATCTTTGAGGAGTGCCTCCTTCAGATTGGCCTATACGCCTGTCTATGGAGCACTTTCTTAATTGCCGATTTCTGGAGGAGGACCCAGGGCACAGTGGGCATTCCTCTCCCTGAGCAGACTGTCATAAAAAGATGGCTGAACATGGCAAAAGGACCTAGCCAGTTAGTCACATTCCTCCATAGGCTCTGCTTCACATCCTACTGAGCCCCTGTCCAGGCTTCCCTTGATGATAGATTGTAGCCTGTGAGCCAAATAGATCCTTTCCTCCTCTCCAGATGACAGTTGGTCAGTCTGGGCTGTAGAATAGACAACAGGATAGAATAATTGAGCAGCAGCCTTCCTCCACAGCCCCTGCCTCAGTTCCTTTCTTGGCTTTTGTCCTTGAAAGACTTCGACACGATAGTTGCAAGCTACAAAACCCCTTTGGTCCCCTCATTGCAGAACAGGATGGTGAACTGGGACTTGCAGTCACATTTGCCTGATTCCCTCTTCTCAGCCCCTCATCCTCCCTTGTCTCTCATAGGCTCTCCATCCTCTGCCCTGAGGAGCATTGTTTTAAGTTTGCATTTGTTGGGGCTTTTGCATCTGTTGTTTGAACTCTCGATTTAAGTTGAAAATGGTTTTAGCTATTATTTTTATACATATCTATTCTTCTACTTTACTTCAGCTCTCTTTTCCTCCAAGACTTCAGTTCCACGTGGGTAAAGACCTTCAATTGAGCTTACAGGTCATTCAGGGATTTTAAACCATCATTTGCTTTTTATATTTTTGATCTCTGTGCAATAGTCAAATATCTGTTGGTGTGCCCTCAAGATTGTGAATCTTGTCTGTGTAGCATATTTCCTGCTTTTAATTCCCTTGAAAGAATAATTTCATTTCATACATTGCACTTAGCTCCTTATGTCCAGTTTCACTCTCTCTGAAGACTTTTCTCATTTCTTCAGCCATCGCGCATGTTTCTTATTTAATGTATTCGAACGTCGTTTTAAGGTTTGTCTGCTAATTGCAGCATCTGTAACTGATTATGTGCCTTGTGCTACGATGTCTTTCCACACAGTAAACCATAAACTTTAGAACGCAAGCTTCATGACCAGCTGGGTCTGTCTTTTTTCAAGAGACAAAATACCCTATACACGTTATACCAGGAGGAGTTGAATTAATAAGCAGAGCACCTAAGCACCGCAAGGTTCACGAGTCACACCGTAAAACAACGCCTATAAATCTACGTACAGCTAAAATCCAAACTAAGTCCAAAACATAAAGATGGCCCCAATGGCAACATATATTTCCGACAACTTGAGTTACAGATATGGAACTTATTCACTCACTTCACTTTAGATTTTTCATACCTGATACCAAGGTGGATGTGGCTTTTGTATGGCCAGACCCCAGACAGAACAGAGTACACCATAGTAGATTTCCTGAAATGTTAGATGTTTATAAGCTCAAACTTGGAGAGCTGTGGTCATTCTTAGGAATTTTCTAACTGTAAATTTTATGGGTCTTATTTCTAGTAGATCATGTAATAGTAAGACCATGTAACAATAATTAGAACCCCACCCTCACTCCCACATTTCTCTCTCTCTCTCTCTCTCTCTCTCTCTCTCTCTCTCTCTCTCTCTCCCCTCTGGAAAACTAAAAGAAAGCAGCACAAACCTCCATGAGAAACCTGTAAATATACCAATTCTAGAAACCAACATAAAAAGCTAATATCCTAAATATACAAAGAACTCAAGAATTTATTCTTCAAAAATCCAAATAACCCAATTAAAAATGGGGCACAAAGCTAAACAGAGAATTCTCAGCAGAGATATTTAATGGTCGAGAAACAATGAAAGAAATGCTCAATATCTTTAATCATCAGGGAAATACAAATGAGATTGACTCTGAGATTCCACCTCACACCAGCCAGAATGGCAAAGATCAAAACTCAAGTGACAGTACACGCTAGTTAAAATGTTAAAATGTGAAGAGAGAGGAGCACTCCTCCATGACTGGTGGGATTGCAAACCGGTAGGTACAGTCACTCTGGAAATCAGTCTGGTGGCGGTTCCTCAGAAAATCAGAAATTGCTGTAACTGAAGACCCAGCTTTACCTCTCCTGGGAATATACCCAACAAATGCTCCAACATATAACAAGGCACATGCTTACTACGGTCATAGCAGCCTTATTTGTAATAGCCAGATCCTGAAATCAACCAAGATTTCCATCAACTGAAGAAGGGATACAGAAAATTTGGTTCATCTACACAATGGAATATTATCTAGCTATGAAAATGAGGACATCATGAATTTTGCAGGCAAATGAATAGAACTAGAAAATATCCTGCATGACGTAACCCAGACCCAAAGCAACATGCATGGTATATATTCAACTCACTGGGGATGGCATTAGCCGAAATGCCCTATAGTGGGGAGGTGTAACCAGAAGAGACCACCTCCAGAAGATAGACATTGCCCCCAGTTGACCACTCATAACTCTTCAAAAATTTTAAACTCAATTTTTTTCCTGCCTAAAGGAAATTCAGGGACAAAAATGGAACAGAAACTAAAAGAAAGGCCACTCAGTGACCAATCCAACTTGAGATCCATCCCATGGACATATATCAAACCCTGACACTGTGACACCATATTGTATATATGTACAGATAAGAGTCTGGAATGGCTATTCTCTGAGAGGCTCTACCAATAACTGACTGAGACAAATGCAGATACTCACAACCAACCATTGGATTAAGATCAGGGACCCTTATGAAAGAGTTAGATGAAGGAGTGATGGAGCTGAAGGGAATTGCAATCCCATAAGAAGAACAAGTGTCAACTAACCTAGACCCCTCAGAACTCACAGGGACTAATCCAAAGACCAAGGAGCAGGCATGGGTTGGTTCATGGCCCCAGGTACACGTGTAGCAGAAAACTCTCTTTTCTGGCCTCGGATGAGATTTAATCTTGTGGAAACTTGATGCCCCAGGGAAGATGCCTGATAGGTGTGAAATGAGGGTGGGTGGGCTTTGGAAAAGCACCCTTTCAGAGGCAGGGGTGTGAAGAACTCAGAGAGTGGGATAAGGAAGGGGGTCAACTTTTGAAATGTAAATAAATAAAATAATTTACTACTACTAATAAAAGAAAGAATATAAACTCATTGACAGGCTTCAGATTTTCACATTAAGTGACAATGGGCAGCCAACTCCCTGAATTAGTCTCATAAATTGTTGAGTGAATTAGAGAGAAAAGACACATTTTTAAAAAATGTGCACTAACTACAGCTAGATTTAAAACAAACAAACAAAAACAAGACAAAACTCTGTATCCAACATAGCTTTCAAAGAACACTACAATTCATAAATATTAGAGCCAGAAGTATAGACCTAAGAAATTTTGACAATAAAAATAAGTTTATCCTAGCTGTATCTAATAATGTGTGTCATCAAATTTTATCATTTTATACCACAGAGTTTCTAAGAATCTTGAGAAATAAGAGGCTGAATTATTTTTGCTTCATTAGAAGAGGGTGTAGTTAATGTTCTAGAATATCAATGATGTAGTTTGTAGCTCTGCATAATTAAAGTCACTCTTACATTAATAAAATAACATAGGAAGAGCCTGCACAAAACGAGGCATAAATATGTTGACATATTTGGTCTTATTTCAGGCAAGCTTAATTACAAAGGCTCGCGTGTCTGTACTACCTATGACAATATTTTTCTGTCACTTAGAACTATCAAACCCTACATGCTCTCATGACATTAATGAGAAAAAGCAAGTGAATCAGAAGAATACTGAATACCAGTGAATACTCAGGACCATGGCCATCTAAATGGTGAATCTGAAAATAGAAGCATATGCAAACAGAGGAGTTTATACCCCGAGATAGGCACCCTCTCACACACACTTACACAAAAGATGGCAGTGCATTAGACTCTGAATGTCTGCTACAGTATAACCCAACAGCAAATGCTGAGGAAATGTATTTCCAATGTTTATCATTAGTGTCAGAGGTAGCAATTGTGATAATGTGACATCCATAGGATTTACAAATTAGAAAACCCAGATGAGTTCCTACTTTCGCTGTCCTTTATCAACAAGCTATTGAGCCAGTCACTTAACATCTCTGAACTTGTACTATATAAAACCTGAATTAATTATTCATAAGTCACATATTTAGCATGCAGACTAAGAATTAGTTATTTATAGCCCCTTTCTGGCATGTGTTATACTTTTAACTGATCCTGTTTTCTCCTTTTACCTCACAAAATAGTGAAGTTTAGGTGAGTTGGCATATATGAATATAATTTATATGAAAAAACAAAAATATAGCTATTTTATCATTTGTTTATTCAAAGTATGTGCGTGTGTTTTTAATCTAAAAACAGATAATTGGATTGTAATTCGTTTCAAGTTTGGAGTAGAATCAAGGCATGGATTTTTACAGGGAGAAAACAGAAAAGTTCACAGATAGACTTGGACACATTCTTAATCTGCAGCATCCACAGAGAGAATAAGAGGATAGTGAGAAGCATGGTATGGGCAACTTCTAGGATTCTAGTGTTGGTTGGAGTCAGAAGCAGAATGAACTTTTGTCTCTATTTGCTTTAGCAGAAACTATGCAGTCTTCATATTTCCACAAGTAATTTCCCAAAATACCTCACATTCCACAAAGATTCTGTTTATCTAGTGGGTTGTAAGATTAAAGGAGATCCTACATATGTCACCTCTCTGTAAGCCACACACTCACACAACAGAGAGACTGATGGCTGTCTTCTACACAACTGCTATCAACTGGCACCATGACCAGCAAACTCCTACCAGCAGGATACAGGTAAACTCTCTTCATACTATAACTTCAGACACAAGGCAGGAAGGACAGGATCTTAAATTACCTGCATTGTATCATCAGGATAATACGTGTGACTGAAAAATTGCGAAGAGTTAGAAGGAAGGCTGCAGTTACACCAACTGATAACATATGCTAGAACATTACAAATACTAATTAAGTGTGTTACAAGTATCATCTTACTAATTAATGAACTTACAAAACTGAATAAAATTCTGAAATTCTAATGTTCACTTCTTTGTGACAGTGATACGAAGCCTGGAATTCTACTAATGATCTTAAACTTATAAAATAATCTATCATGAAAACAATGAACACTTACCAATTAGCGCAGATCTAACATAATCTTAAAGAAAGGGGGTCTCAGCCCTGAGAATGGTCAAACTAATGTCTACCAAATACACCTCCCTCTTTAATGCTAAATAACTATGATTATCATTTTAATGAGAATTAAATGATAGGTCAAAAAATAGTGCACTGTTTGTCTATGTATGACATATATATATATATATATATATATATATATATATATATATATATATATATATATCCAGGAATAGTCTCTATAGCTTTACATATACACACACAAATGACCAAATGACATTTAACAGATGTGAACAAAAATCTTTAATGACTGACAAAATTAGAAAGTATTAACAAAACATGGGAACTTCATGAAAGAAACAAGTAAGAATTTTAGAGTTGAGAAACAGTGTGTATTTTTTAGAGTGAATTTTAAAACATACTAAGAGCAGCTGTAAAAAGACGGATGATTGAGTAATAGGGAAAAAGAGAATTAAAGCAAATATAGATTTGGCTGAAATGACCTGGGAAACAAATTGAACCATCTAAAGTGAGTCTTGGAATATCACAGCAAATATCAAATGACATTATATGAGCTGTGCAGTGCATATTTCTGCTTAGGAAGTGTGTGTGTGTGTGTGTGTGTGTGTGTGTGTGTGTGTGTGTGTGTGACAGTAAAACATTATTTAATTAATAGTCGACACTATAAATTTAAAAGACAGAATGCAAAAGTATATAGTAGGGTTCTGAGAAAGGATTGGAAAGGGGGAGATAATGTAAGTATAATGTCCAAATTTTTAAAGAAATAATTCTAGAAACTAAAAAATTGTTGAAGGGAGCAATGCTAATGTGAAAGATTATATAGTGAAGAAACTTAAATGACAAAAGACAAATATATGTATTTTAAGAAAAGGAAAACAAGAACGAAAAAAACCCTGGAATTATGAGAAGGCTAAAATTTTTGTTCAGAAAGTAGACAAAAGTACAAATTTCTGAAAGAAAATTTAAGAATGAACACAAAAGGGATAAAAGTAAAATACATTTACTTCATAGTTAAATATTTTATACAAAAATAGTTGTTTAAGCTCTCTAGTGCTGTGATAATACACAATCAGCAATATTAATTATAAATTATAGAGATTTAGTTTCAACTTAAGCTTTCATGTCACAGTCCTACACTGAGGGAAGTCAGACAGGAACTTGTAGGCAGGAACTGAAGTAGACATCATAGGGGACCACTTATCAGTATACAGTAATCCATTGTTATAGATTAATGGATTGTATGTTGATGCAGGTTTAAGGTTTCATTGGTGTGAATCTTTGTATACTGATACAAAATCAGGAATATTGTTAGCATATTAAATATTTCAACTCTGATATAGATACTATGCCTAAGCAATTCATTTAAAAATACAAGGTTTAGTCCCAGTCCTTCTGAGAGCTGCTCTTGAAAACTATAGGGAATGGTTAAAAAAGTATAATTAATTGTCAGACAATCAAACTCATAATCATGTCAGATACTAGTCCAGACCATCATAGAAATATATATCTCAAGTTGAACAGATAATAAAATTGCTAGGAGCACAATGTTTGCATGTTAAGATATGATATATGTGTGTGTGTGTGTGTGTGTGTGTGTGTGTGTGTGTGTGTGTGTTTGTGTATGTATGTGTGCGTGGTCTTCAAAAACCTCAAAGACTCATAGAATATGAGATTCAATGTTTTGTTTTATTAATTTAAATACCTTTTAACATTGAGACATATCAGCTCCTGGCAGCACCCTACACAGCTTGAAGGAAAATATGAGCATCAGAAAACCTTCATAAGGAGTTGCTTCAATAATAACAAGCTAGCTACTGGGCAAAGAAAATGCCTACACTTTACCTGTAGACAGAATGCTGTCCACAAAGGACAAATGGATGCAGGAAAGTCAATTGTCAAGCTCTGCCAAACAGGGTAAGTAAGTCCTTCATAATACCTGCTTCACAAATATCAGTCAGATATACTGGGCCAGAAGGATGCTCTAACATTATAAAGATTGTTGGGGGTCTGTCTGAGCAGTCAGGTGT
This sequence comes from Rattus norvegicus, assembly GCF_021556685.1. NCBI lineage: Eukaryota > Metazoa > Chordata > Mammalia > Rodentia > Muridae > Rattus > Rattus norvegicus. The sequence continues at coordinate 238,766,154 of NC_141535.1, read as the reverse complement.
CTATCATTTCTATAATTCTTGAAAACTTTAATAGTTTTCATAATTGGTTCATGATTGTTCTTACTGTATGTCTTTATTGGAAGAGAACGAGCATTTTTATTTAGGCAAAAAGGAGAATTGTTGAGGTTTAATTATTGCTATATATTGTAAGGCTAAATTCTGTATCCCCAGGTCTAGTTGCCTCAATGTAATTGAATTATTGTATATACCAACTTTTGTTTTGCAACAAATTTGCTCCTTAACTTAAAACTATTGTTTGAATAAAGATGCCTTCAGTCTGTAGCTAGGTGGAAGAGTGGTGGGTGAAGTTTTGATTCCCGGGTCTGTGGTCTGAGGCAGAGACCATGAAGAAGAAGATAAAAGGGTATGTGGATTGTGAGTAAATGGTCATGAAAGCCAGCAATTTGGAGTGATAATTTTAATTTTTATATGTAGTCTGAGCTAAGGCCCCTCTAAAAATTTAAGAACAATAGGACCTGACTCAAATGTATCTAAAGTTCTTTATCTTGTTTGGATATGGATTATGGAGGGGGAGTCAGGGAGTCCAAGTAGACTACTGTGGTTATTCAAGCAAGACGAGGCTTTCCTTAGAATAAATGACAATGTGATGCATAGAGAGGATCATAGAAATAGTGGAAGAAAATCTATAAAGTTGGCTGGTGAGGTAGAAATAGATGCATAGAGAAGGTTAAAAGTCAAAGGTAATTATCAGAGATTTGCTCTGTGACCTAACAAATTAGTAGCATATGTTCAAATAAAATCCAGTATTTTCATAATATAATAATGCCCAAAGTTCAATCCCACAGTGGCACTTTCTCTGTTGAGGTTCTCATTTCACAATAATTCTATCTTGAGTCAAGTTGACAAAATCTGCACAGCTCAACAGTAATACTGGATAGTTTGATAAAACCACAGTAAAATGTATTATAGCATCTATTAAGACAAGAATGATAAAAAATGTTATGGAAAATAACTTTTGGGCAAGAGGCTACATAATATAATATTGTTTCATAGAAGATTATTAAATACAAGAATTTCAACACGCTATCTATCTACTTACAAAATAATGAAAAAAAGAAAGAAAGAAAAGATACCTGGAGCCTGAAATAGAATAAATCAATAAAGGGATACTAAAAGCACTCAGTTAAATTGAACAAAGGAAGCAGAATAAGGTGCATGCGCGCGCACACACACACACACACACACACACACACACACACACAAAACAAAAAAAAACAAAAGCCAAGATAGTAAACACACTATTAAAACATTAAAACAAACACTATAATAATAAATGCATTAAATAAATAATTCTCATGTACTCCATACAAACTAGAAAGGCAGAAGAAATGGCTCAGTGGTTAAGAGCACTGACTGCTCTTCCAAAGGTCCTGTGTTCAATTCCCAGCAACTACATGGTGGCTCGCATCCATCTGTAATGAGATCCAATGCCCTCTTCTGGTGTGTCTGAAGACAGCTACAGTGTACTCATATATGTAAAGTGAATAAATATATTTTTTAAAACAATTATTCTCAGGGTAGATTTTGGAAAAGAATTTTCTAAAAAGCAAATGACAAATTCAAAATAAGAAAAACAAATGTTATGGTAAGTAACCTACTATGACTTAGAAGTGGGGAAGAGACTGCTAGGGAAACAGTGCCTGGAGTCAAAGGGCCACATAAGCCACATACACTTGGGTGATAATTTTAATTTTTTATATGTAGTCTGACCTTAGGTAGGCCTCTCTAAACATTTAAGAAGAACAATGGGACCTGACTCAAGTGTATCTAAAGTTCTATATCTTGTTTGGAGATGGATTATAGAGTAGGAACCAGGGAGTCTGGGTAGACTATTGTGGTGATTCAAGCAAGATGAGGTTTTATTTCTCTTAGAATAAGATCCAATATTTTCATTATATAATACTTCAGTATTTTTTAATCTTGCAGATGTATAAGAATATTGAGATGAGCATAGTTTAGGAAAAAGGCATTTTGACAGGTTAGGATTAGTGATCAACCTCTGGGAGTTATGAACACAGCACTGGTTTTTTGTTTTGTTTTGTTTGTTTTTATTGTTGTTGTTGTGTTTTGTTTTGTTTTGTTTTCAAATAATGGAACTACAGAAAAGCAGTAAAGGGAAACATTCAATAATTTTTGTCAGGATCACTTGACTTTTCCACATATTTTCATATCTAAGTTACTGAGGTCCCAAAATCAAATACATGGTCTTTGAAATCCTTTGTGCCAAAATCTTCAGGTATGAAACTTACTCCATGATACCAAGACAAGATGGCTTCCTTCCCATAAGCAATGGCTGCCTTCTTTCATGCTTTAAATGCCATGAAAGAAAACAGAATTATAGTATGAAACCTGTACCCAGAGCCACATAATGTACAGCCAGTTGTAAGAAGGTGATATTAAATGGATTTTTAATGGAGTGGCTTCATCCTGATGGTTCATTTGAGAAAATAGTAGGCCATAAAAAGTGTGGCGATTGGAGCTCCTATTGATTGTCCTAAATATTTCCTAAATAAGAACTTACATGACTCTTTTCCCCGGAGGCTGCCCCTGCTATTTAGTACCTGTCTAGATGTTCTATCAGAAGCAGCTGATACACAATGTTAACTGCAGTAAAAAGTGGACACATTTCACTTATGACATGTAGTGTCCTTTTCACCTGTTCTGGAAGACTGACTGAAGGTTGTTCTGATTAGCCAAGTATTTCATTGGAATTTAGTATATTTTCTTGTTCTTCTTTGTCTTCTTCTTTTTCTTCTTCTTCTTCTTCTTCTTCTTCTTATTATTATTATTATTATTATTATTATTATTATTATTATTTTCTGCTTCTGTTTCTGTTCTGCTTCTTCTCCTTCTCCTTCTCCTCCTTCTCCTTCCTATTCTTTTTATTGTTCTTTTTTAAACAGATATGCTGCAAAGTATTGTATGCAAGAAAATGATGATGAAGGTGACAGTGTGGTAGTAATGGTGGTAGCCAGTATGGTTGGTGGTAGCTCAAATGAGAATCCTTGGTGACCATAGCTCAGCCTTATTGGATGACACTAGATTCCAAGCACAAAGATATGCCTTAAACTGAATTATAACAGTTCTGCAAAACACAAATTGCCCCTACAAAGGATAAAAGTAAATAAAGACAAAACCCCATCACTTGTTGGTTGGTAAGACTAATATCAAAATTGTATTCTTACTCCAAAGCATTAACCCTTCACACAGCCTCATTTTATATATCAGTTTCTTGAGGAGTTTTCTTTTACCACTAAATAAGTCATGTTCAAAAATAGGACATTTTGCAAGTAAATAAAGATACTTTCTATGTAAAACACCTGTGAAAATATCTAAGAATTCAGAATCTATAAGTATGAAATCCAAAAGCCAAAAGCTGAATTTAAACATGTTCCAACCATAAGCTCTAAGACTTTGCCATGTCCAGCTTTGGAAGGTACCAACACATTAAAGTATTGCACCAGGTAACTGTGACAGACTAAGTAAAGAGTAAAAGATGAGCTTCCTGGTCCCTGTGTGGCACTAGATCCTTGTCTCAGGGTTCCTTGGTTGCCTCAGTCACTAAGTGACTTGGGAATGTACCCGTGATTTTATACCTACTCTGCTTCAGTTCTCTACTCTATTTGTAACATGTTTTGAGATTCTCTGCCTAATACAGTCATTTCTCGGAAATTAGCCCCAAGTTTTCATCCTACAGAAACTAAAATTAATCACGAATATGCTCTCTCTCTCTCTCTCTCTCTCTCTCTCTCTCTCTCTCTCTCTCTCACTCTCTCTCTTGTTCTCTTAGTTTCCTTTTAATAATTAAATCACCTATGGAAGGCATAAAATGTAGAGATTATTTAAACGGAATGAGGGCGATATTATGGCCACCTGAGTAACCTTCCTTCGCCTATTATGAAATCAAGTTTCTTCCATGTTTGGTCTCAGTCTCAAGCCATCAGATCTTAGAAATCTTTAGTTTCCAGTGAGAAGCTATTTCTTTTTTAAATTTTATTTAATTTTAACTACAAACAGCACGATGTCTGGAAATTTCCTTTATTTCTAGTTTGAAGTTCGGTCTGTGAGGTAACCCAGAGTCTGGGACATGACAGAATCTCACATTTCATCATGGATTCTATAGCTCTCCTGGCCTCAGCGTAGAATTTTCAGAGAACAAGATCACTTGCAAATGAGCGTAGCTGAGTGACTTGCTTTACTTGACACTTTTGAGAGAGGAGAGGATGTTTCTTCTGGAAGATCATTTCCTGAAGAGGTTTGATTTCACACTGGTATACTTATGGTAATACTAAATGTTTCACATTTACTTTCATCCATGTATCTTAACCCTGCCTGTCCCCCAGCCCCCAATAATTTACATCATGATCTGCTTGCAGGATACTTACAGGGTTGTTCATTGCTCATTTCATTAATTATTGCACTGGACAATGATTGCTTGTCATTGAGCTCATTTTGTGCAGCTGTGTAACTGAAGAATCTTCTAAACGCAGGTTTGCTGGAGGGAATTGCTGAAGAAAATATGGCCAATCACGTTCGCTTTTGGAAATTTCCTTTTAAACTTCCAAATGCAGAGAACTTTCATTCTCAAATTTCTACATTTGTTTTCCCCTTCATTTCTGAATCAAAGATCATAATTACTAGAACGCTTAAAGTCCCACATGAATTTCTTATGTGCTTGCCTCCCGAGGCTTCATATGCAAAACTTACCTACAGGAATGTTTAACATCTCTTCAGATTTATAGGAAATAAAATATTCAGACCCCAAGTAAAAGAACCCCTCATGGCATCTGGGCATGTTCAAGAATCCAATACAAGCCAGACCATCAACTAACACAGGAAAAGAAATGGCCATTTCTCTCATTTTAGTGCTGAAAATTACTGTTCTAATACACATGTCCAACATCTGAAACCTAGCTGCGATCATATTAGGCAGATACAGAGCACACTGAACTTGAAGTTTCAGCTGGGCAGATCTTGCTCTCCAGTAGCTGTGGGATGGAAACATACGTGTAGGGTCAAACCAAACACACTCCTACAGCAGAAATCTACTCTCAAAAGAGGATCAGAGAGTTTGGTAATGCTGGGAAGGCCCCTGTTCTTTATCAAGCAAGTCTGACACCACACTAGGAAGCTTGGAAAATGAGCAGGAATATTTGGTTCTTCATGAAAAGAGCTACTTCGTGTAGCCTTTGACATGAGATGAGTGTGTGTGTGTGTGTGTGTGTGTGTGTGTGTGTGTGTGTGTGTGTTGAACATGGAAGAACCAGGTCCACTTAACTCCTGGCTTTCCCATTTACCAGCTGTGAAATTACTTAAACACTTCAGCAACCATTTAAACACTTGACCCTTGGTTTGCTCAGCTACGCAGTGGAGGATGCTCATGGCTTTTATTTTACATCCTCCAAGGAGATTTGGCGGGGAATAAAGCCACTGATGTATGAGAAGGCACGCTGGATATTATAAAGCTCTCTCCAGTTGTTACCGTGGCTCACTGTGGCCTTCTTAGGATGTTATCTCTAGTGTATCAGTGTATCTTCATGGCTTGGATGTAGGTACTGATATTATTTTCATTTTACATGTAAGTATCTTCAGCAAACTTGTGAGTAAAACATGGAAGAGATACCATTTGAACTCAGTTAATCAAATACAGAATAAGATCAGAAAATTAAAAGCAATTATTTAAAACTTTATAGGTTTTTATATTGTCCCAATGTTCAAAGACACCATTTTGCAGCAGTCCGTGTTTCCTATATGCTATGAATTATTAGTCTATTACCAATGGAAAAAGGCACTGCTTTAAATCACTAAACTCTGAAGTAGACTTCGCTGGAGTATTGTGAATATTTATAAGGCAGACTTGATAAAGGAATTAGACATGAGACTCCATAAATTACTCTGACTTATAATAAAGGACATTTTTTGAATACCACAAAAACAAATAAAATCAACAAAACTAAGTTTGGGTACAGAAAATTCAGTTCTACTGGCCAAATTTATCATCCTCTTTTATTCCTCATTCCAGTTCTAGAACTTTTACTAACACAGTAGTAGTTCATCTACCAAACACAGTTTAATAATGTATGAACAGTACAGAAGCATCACATGGGAATTTGATCTCTAAGAGAAGAATGATTTACATTGGACAGCATAGCAAATATTCCCAAAATAAAACTCAGGGAGCAAACACTTATTCTTAGAGAACGTTCGGTTGGTCAATGATGGGACTGATGAAAAGCACTTTACTGCGTGTGAGATCCTGCAGCAAGACGTGGAATCATGATGAAACGGCTGTTTCTCTCTGTCTGCTTTTAGGTATAACTTGAAAAGGTCAAATTGCATTTTTCTATTTCCATTTGAATCTCGTATTTCAATCAAACTCACTGCATTTCCTTAAGCATTGGCGATTCTTTCCTCCCCCCCCCCTTTGGAACCATTATAGTATTCCACCCCCCAATTCCACCTCACAGGAAGGGCTTCTGATAAGTACAATTGTTCAATAAATCATTTTAAATATCTTCCCTGAGTTATATGTGAACACCATTATGGAAGTCTTGGGGAGTTATTGTATAAAAATCAGGTTTAATCAGAAATTGAATTCACAAATACATGCTTGATAAGAAATAAAAACTCATGGTATGAAGAACAAATGAGGTATGTAAGCTCCTTTGAATTAAAATAAATATTGAAACTTAAGAAGTAAGTTTCTGCTGGAAATTTCAAGCTGAAAATAAATGCCTTTTTGTAGGATACAGAAACTTAATGCAGGTTCAGTATATGAAATCTCAAGGCTTAGTTTTCTTTCTCCTAAAAAATATTATGTATACTTCCAGTTTAGCACAAAAATCAAGATTGCAGCTTGTAGTTTTGAATATAGCACACATTTCCGACTCCAAGTACACCATTAACTCAACCCATGATCCTCACAATTTCTCTATCCTCACGGTGTTTCACTTTCTTAATTATCAGATGCATGTCTGGCGTGAAAAACTTCCTTCCTTCATCCCTTAACCAAAACTGGAGGTAAAAACGTGTACAATATTTGAAAGTTGCTCTCTGAGGACCACGTGGAATTGAATTTTAGCATATATTAAAAACGATATGGTGTGATTAATAATAATTAGGATAGAATTATAGGAAAATTCAATGCTGTTTATGTAAGCCTCAGCACTGAACCCTGCTTTGGTTTGCATCATTGTGATTGTTATGAAAATCATGCATGGGAAATCCCTATGAATCCTGGGCAGAGAAGGGGTTACTCTTTAGATAGGCACTGTGCAACAGCGTCAGCAACAAGACACACTAAACTGTGGAGATGAGGCTGTGGCCTCGGAGAACTGATTACTCACTAAAGAACCAAAAGCAAGCACTTCAACAGTGTGAGAGTTGCCAAACCCAGAGAATGGCGAGAGCAGCATGCCCGCTGAGCGAATGACAAGAGAACGGTGCCCAATGCAACTAGTGCTTCAGACCCAATGGCTCTAAGACATGTACGCCACATCAGGGCAAGATTTCAACATCTTCGATCCGTTCAGAGAAATCCTTACTGTGAAATATTAGATGACAGTTTGCAAGTCACAACCAACTCTTGCAGTATTTCAAATGTGCTCACGAAGCGTTTGCGGTCCACACAAAGACACAACAAAGAAAGAGAACTTCAGACCAATTTCCCTTATGAATATCGACGCAAAAATACTCAACAAAATTCTGGCAAACCAAATCCAAGAGCACATCAAAACAATCATCCACCATGATCAAGTAGGCTTCATCCCAGGCATGCAGGGATGGTTTAATATACGGAAAACCATCAACGTGATCCATTATATAAACAAACTGAAAGAACAAAACCACATGATCATCTCATTAGATGCTGAGAAAGCATTTGACAAAATTCAACACCCCTTCATGATAAAAGTCCTGGAAAGAATAGGAATTCAAGGCCCATACCTGAACATGGTAAAAGCCATATACAGCAAACCAGTTGCTAACATTAAACTAAATGGAGAGAAACTTGAAGCAATCCCACTAAAATCAGGGACTAGACAAGGCTGCCCACTCTCTCCCTACTTATTCAATATAGTTCTTGAAGTTCTAGCCAGAGCAATCAGACAACAAAAGGAGGTCAAGGGGATACAGATCGGAAAAGAAGAAGTCAAAATCTCACTATTTGCAGATGATATGATAGTTTATTTAAGTGATCCCAAAAGTTCCACCAGAGAACTACTAAAGCTGATAAACAACTTCAGCAAAGTGGCTGGGTATAAAATTAACTCAAATAAATCAGTTGCCTTCCTCTATACAAAAGAGAAACAAGCCGAGAAAGAAATTGGGGAAACGACACCCTTCATAATAGACCCAAATAATATAAAGTACCTCGGAGTGACTTTAACAAAGCAAGTAAAAGATCTGTACAATAAGAACTTCAAGACAATGAAGAAGGAAATTGAAGAAGACCTCAGAAGATGGAAAGATCTCCCATGCTCATGGATTGGCAGGATTAATATAGTAAAAATGGCCATTTTACCAAAAGCAATCTACAGATTCAATGCAATCCCCATCAAAATACCAATCCAATTCTTCAAAGAGTTAGACAGAACAATTTGCAAATTCATCTGGAATAACAAAAAACCCAGGATAGCTAAAGCTATCCTCAACAATGAAAGGACTTCAGGGGGAATCACTATCCCTGAACTCAAGCAGTATTACAGAGCAATAGTGATAAAAAACTGCATGGTATTGGTACAGAGACAGACAGATAGACCAATGGAATAGAATTGAAGACCCAGAAATGAACCCACACACATATGGTCACTTGATTTTTGACAAAGGAGCCAAAACCATCCAATGGAAAAAAGATAGCATTTTCAGCAAATGGTGCTGGTTCAACTGGAGGTCAACATGTAGAAGAATGCAGATCGATCCATGCTTATCACCCTGTACAAAGCTTAAGTCCAAGTGGATCAAGGACCTCCACATCAAAGCAGACACACTCAAACTAATAGAAGAAAAACTAGGGAAGCATCTGGAACACATGGGCACTGGAAAAAATTTCCTGAACAAAACACCAATGGCTTACGCTCTAAGATCAAGAATTGACAAATGGGATCTCACAAAACTGCAAAGCTTCTGTAAGGCAAAGGACACTGTGGTTAGGACAAAACGGCAACCAACAGATTGGGAAAAGATCTTTACCAATCCTACAACAGATAGAGGCCTTATATCCAAAATATACAAAGAACTCAAGAAGTTAGACCACAGGGAGACAAATAACCCTATTAAAAAATGGGGCTCAGAGCTAAACAAAGAATTCACAGCTGAGGAATGCCAAATGGCGGAGAAACACCTAAAGAAATGTTCAACATCTTTAGTCATAAGGGAAATGCAAATCAAAACAACCCTGAGATTTCACCTCACACCAGTGAGAATGGCTAAGATCAAAAACTCAGGGGACAACAGATGCTGGCGAGGATGCGGAGAAAGAGGAACACTCCTCCATTGTTGGTGGGATTGCAAACTGGTACAACCATTCTGGAAATCAGTCTGGAGGATCCTCAGAAAATTGGACATTGAACTGCCTGAGGATCCAGCTATACCTCTCTTGGGCATATACCCAAAAGATGCCCCAACATATAAAAAAGACACGTGCTCCACTATGTTCATTGCAGCCTTATTTATAATAGCCAGAAGCTGGAAAGAACCCAGATGCCCTTCAACAGAGGAATGGATACAGAAAATGTGGTACATCTACACAATGGAATATTACTCAGCTATCAAAAACAACGACTTTATGAAATTCGTAGGCAAATGGCTGGAACTGGAAAATATCATCCTGAGTGAGCTAACCCAAACACAGAAAGACATACATGGTATGCACTCACTGATAAGTGGCTATTAGCCCAAATGCTTGAATTACCCTAAATGCCTAGAACAAATGAAACTCAAGACAGATGATCAAAATGTGAATGGTTCATTCCTTCTTTAAAAGGGGAACAAGAATACCCTTGGCAGGGAAGAGAGAGGCAAAGATTAAAACAGAGACTGAAGGAACACCCATTCAGAGCCTGCCCCACATGTGGCCCATGCATATACAGCCATCCAATTAGATAAGATGGATGAAGCAAAGAAGTGCAGACCGACAGGAACCGGATGTAGATCTCTCCTCAGAGACACAGCCAGAATACAGCAAATACAGAGGTGCATACCAGCAGCAAACCACTGAACTGAGAATAGGACCCCCGTTGAAGGAATCAGAGAAAGAACTGGAAGAACTTGAAGGGGCTCGAGACCCCATATGTACAACAATGTCAAGCAACCAGAGCTTCCAGGGACTAAGCCACTACCTAAAGACTATACATGGACTGACCCTGGACTCTGACCTCATAGGTAGCAATGCATATCCTAGTAAGAGCACCAGTGGAAGGGGAAGCCCTGGGTCCTGCTAAGACTGAACCCCCAGTGAACTAGACTATGGGGGGAGGGCGGCAATGGGGGGAGGGTGGGGAGGGGAACACCGATAAGAAAGGGGAGGGGGGAGGGGGATGTTTGCCCGGAAACCGGGAAAGGGAATAACACTCGAAATGTATATAAGAAATACTCAAGTTAATAAAAAAAAAAGAAATCTAAATTTGAAAGAAGTACCCTGAATATCAGGTGTCAATCCTGCATAATAAGGGGTGGGATTCTTAAGGGCGTCTATGGGCATGTGTCTTCTCCTTATAGCGGAAAACTCAGCAGGTCTTCGCTTAGTGGTAACGTCTGGAGCTTCTGCTTCTGACCAGACTCAGATTAGGAAAAGGGCCAGGTTTGGAGTAGACCACACAGTGAGACGATATCGGAGCTCAACCCCGAATGTGAACTCCACTACACCTGACTATTACGACTTTCTAACGCTATAGGAGATGATTCGTTTCCACAATCTAAATATAAAACAACTGTCTCTTTTGACCAAGCGTAAAATGATGGCGTTCTTGAACTGCATACCTCAGTATAATTGAATAGCACAAGGTAAATTATTTCAATGACAGTGGGGTGATGGGATTCTGGTGACAACAATGATGATGATTAAAAAGTAGATAATGACATTTTCTCAAGGGAAATAACTCTCTGATGGTGGCCTTAGGAGTTATTGACATAGGTTTTATTATTACTGAACATGGTCAGTATTGTTCTGAAGCAGAATATGGTAAGTCTCAAGTGACGTAATATAAGATAATTAAATCCAAAGCCAGAAGGTTCCCATACACAGCCCAAGAATCCATTCTAAGGATATTCACAGGCCTTTGAATGTATTTCCATCTGTTTGCAAGCACAGCCTTGACCATGGAGTGTGGCCAGGCATTCTGAAAGCACGTGTAAACACTGAAGTTCACGAGCATGTGTTTCATGTAAAGGCGATACAATTAGCTTCACCATCTTCTGCAACCTACAGCAATCCTCTCAGAGAGCATGTGCACGATGATGCCACTATTTGATTGCTGTGATTAACTGAAATAAATTTAAAATGTATTGACTAGCCTGGAAAGATGGTTGCACTCATGCGATACCAGACTTGGATGCATGAACATAAAATACTATATTAAAATATCTATCTTAGTGTAGAAATACTGAGACAAAGGACAAGAAGGTTGCAAAACAAGTGAACAGCATGAGGCAAACTATCCACTACCTAATGTTTTAGTCAGATCGCTTTCCCAGTTATACACACCACAGCCACTGAGGAGTATCCAAACTCCCATACCCCAGTTACACCATGCAGGGCATCAATACTGAAAAGAAAGACTAGCAAACTAAATGGAAAAATGTTGTTTCCATTTTTTATTTTGATAGCAACAACCATATGTTCACATATGTGTATATGTTTGTTTCTGCAAGAAATTTGTTATAGTTTCCATTTCCCTTCAGTGAACTGGTTTTAGTTTTGTTTCTCCTTACTTTGTCGAAGATTTATATCTGTCTGCATTTTCTGTGGTAAGTGCTTGCAGTCAAATCTGCTGCTTCTTCATATTCCCTTCAGCCTGTCAACATTATGTACAAGGTAAGCTCTCTCTCCGAGGATTTTTAAAAAGCATATGCGTGATTTCCACGTCTTATTTTATTCCCAAGTCTTGAATTCACATTGCGAGTGTGGTGAAGAAAAAGTCTATCAGTATATTAATTTTCTCAAATAATATTCTAATTATGGTAATATTGCTTTGGGCTACACTTCCTTTTTCAGACTTGAAATGTCACCTTTATCGCGTGAAATGTTATACAGTAAATCACGGTCTTCGCACCTGGTTGAGAATGCGAGCCCTGTAGTCAGACTAAGTGGAAGTTACAGGCACAAGTTGTGACCTTAAGCAGTTTATGTCACTAGCTTGTGACTAAGTTTTCCCACCTGAAAAAATTGAATAATGTGAGGGTGAAAATTACGAAGATAAATTAACACGTGCGAAGCTCCAAGAACAGCATCTGGCGGGTAGCAAAATTCCAGCACATGATAATCATTGTTTTACAGGGAGAGGTGAAGTGCGACAATACAACTTCAGAGGAGTAACTTTGGGCCATAAGGTCGCTTTGGAGAAAGCCTCATAGTTAGTCAATACAAAGAAGTATGATCCTGCATTTGCCTTGAAGTTACTCCTGGAGAAACTGCTTTGTTTCTATAGTTAGAGGAATAGACATGAGGCTAAGGATGCAACCATAAGGGAAAAAAAAAAACCTCCAAAGAAGAGGGAGCGTTACACCCTAGACAAATGTACCAGGGGTAGCACTCCACCCAGGCAATGCTGCTGTAGGGAGCACTCTACTCTGGGCAATGCCCCTGTAGGAAGCACTCCACCCTGGGCAAATGTAACAGAGGGAGCACTCCACCCAGGCAATGCTGCTGTAGGGAGCACTCTACTCTGGGCAATGCCCCTGTAGGAAGCACTCCACCCTGGGCAAATGTACCAGAGGGAGCACTCCACCATGGACAATGCTGCTGGAGGGAGCACTCCACCATGGACAATGCTGCTGGAGGGAGCACTCCATCCTGGGCAATGCTGCTGGGATGAAGAGTAATGTAGAATTCAAATGTTGGATCAGGAAACAAGACATCATTCTTTACTGTGGCAAAACAAATTGATGGATAAAGGCAGGAAGATTACAGTGGACAGAAGTCTAACAAGGTAAGGTTTATTAATGACAAAAACATGACTTATAAAGATCGTAATCACAACTTTCAATATTAAACTTTTGTGGGTTTTTTTTTAATGAAAATTATTAGCAGACGAATTCCCTCCATACTACTAAGGCCAAATGAAAATTACTTACAGCTCCTATAAAGATTACATCTGCTAATTTTCTTATAGTATGTATGTATCATAGTAACATCCTTAAATATTTAAGCAACATGGATGAAATTTGGGTTGTCATTATTTTATCTCATTATCTGTATTTCAGCAGTATTCATGAATTGGGCTAGAGAATGCATGCTACTACCATGGAGGAGTCTGGACTTTTTTCCTAGCACCTACGTGGCATTTCACAGCTGTCTGTAAATACCCACGTTCTGGGCTTTCTGTCACCCTCTTCTGGAATCTGCATGTGGTGCACATAAATTCAAGCAGATACATGTTCAACTAAAAAGTAAATACATGCATAAATCTTTACCCAAACGTCATTATTATCTTCACATGTCACAACTATTTTAATGAGTGGATTTCATGCCTGGGTATAATTTATATTAGCTCTTCCTGGTATAAACTATACTAGCTGGCATAATTTTGGCACTTACTTTGGAATTTAATTCTGTCATAAAGCTGAATTCCTCCTTTTCAGAAAATCTATTTTTATGCTGGGCTTTTTTGTTAGTAGTTTTCTATTTCTCTAAAGACTCCATTCACAGTAATTGCCTTGCTCCTTCCAATCCTAGTTTGACACAGTGCTCTTATTTCGAATCTTCATTAAATAAGTGAATTCAAGTTTCTTTACTCTAACCCAGGTGCACTTTTGTTTCTATATTTTTTGAGTAAACTTTGTTGAAATGTAAAAAAAAAATGCATCTAGACTTAATAGAATGTAAGGATAGCGAATTGTCTCTGCTCAGGCTTCCTCACCCAGAGATCAACAGAACCCTCCTGAGACACTGCAAGCCCCTATCTAACAGACATTCTGGATTTCTCACATGAGAACTGAGGTAATGCCAAGAGGTTAATGGCATGACACATCTAGAACTCCACCCTGTTCTCTTCCTTTCTGCCTACAAACAAGAAAGTCTGGCTGCTGGATCTTGCTGTGAAATCTGGTCCAACCCAAAGGCTTTGAAACAAACGCCCATGTGGTCTCACCAAGTGAGCGCCCACTCCTCTCCCTGGGCATCCCACCATGCTGTGTCAGTTGCATGGATTTGAATTCCCCTCAGCTTCCTTACCACGCCGTTGTCCTTCTCTCTGACTGTCATGGCTTTAATTACTCTTTTTATAAACCAGCTATTCTCAAGTCATCGGTCTTGGTGGATGTTTTGAACTGAACTTGGATGAGCATATGTCCACGAATTTAACATCACAGAGAAGGAAAAGAACATGTCTACAGTCAGAAAAGCACCAGCACTCTGCTTCGTAACCATTCATCTCCGCCTCTGCTCAACACTGCTCAGCGCTGGTTTACGTAATCCTTCTCATGAAAAATCACAGATATAATTAACTACAAGATATCAGATACCACAGATTCAGGGGGGAAAGGGGTGTTTTCGTGATCCATCCACATAATTGTATATATTGATGGTCAATTACTTTTTGTTGTGAATAGCATCCTTCCAGCTATCCAGTCTCAGCCTTCCTAATGTTGTGACCCTTTAATACAGTTCCTCACGTTGTGGTGCGCCCCCAGCCATAAGATTACTTTCATTGCTACCTCAAAACTGTAATTTTGCTACTTCTATGAATTGGAATGTAAATACCTGATATTAACAGAGTATCTGATACATAACCACTGTGAAAGGGTTTTTCAGTCCACAGGTTGAGAACCACTGAACTATAACACACACACACACACACACACACACACACACACACACACACATATATATATATATATATATATAATTAGATGCTAAATATTTGTGTTAATCATCAGAGACCTTAGTTCTCTGTTATAACAGACAGACACACACCAGGAAACAACACGGTGTGGATCTGACACTGGAGCACTTTGGAGATCAGAAGTCCACTGTATTATGTCCTGCAGACCTACCTAACATCAAGATGCTTTTCATTTCCCACCCCGAGGTTAGCCTTGTGTACTGGGCACTAACCACTCCTCATGATTTTCATCGTGTCTTCTAATCTCTGGTTTTCCTGCTTCCCTTTCACACCTATAAAGTTTCTCATTTTGCCAGGGTGCATTTCTGCTTAGTTGGCAAATGAGATTTGGGGAGTGAGGTACTTTACGGCGAGTGGAACGCGATTGCCCCTGCCTCCGTCTTATGGAGTAAAGAGTAGTCTACTTTCCTTCCTTTCTTTTCCATTTCTATGATAAGCGTTTAAGTCAAAAGTAACTTGGGAGTCAGAGGGTTTATTTGGCCTTTACTTTTAGGTTATCATCCACTGAGAGAAGGCAGGACAGAAACTCAACACAAGAACCCGGAGGCAAAACCCAGCAACAGTTCGTTCCCAGATTCAGGTTTAGCTAACTTCCTTCTGTAGTCCAAAGCCACCTGCCTTGGGTTGGTGCAGTCGGAAGTGTGCCGGGGCTCCTGCTGGTGCAGTCGGAAGATCTGATCTCGCCAGTTCCTTAAAACAGCGTTCCTCTCAGGAGATTCTAGGTCATGCCAAATTGTCAGAGCCAAGGAAGACAGTGAGGTTCCTTTATACGATGTTATTTTTTGTTTTCTCTTTTAGTTTCTTCCCGCTGCAAATTAGAGTGCTCTCACTTGTACCTAGGTTTGCTCAATAATTTAAAAAAGAATTATGGGATGCGGCTTCGGTGAGCACTCTTCAAGGACTGACTCTAACCGCCGAGCACTCCAGATCCGCACCTGTGTCTACTTAACGACAGTAACACGGCGATGGGACGGGAACTCCAGCAGCCACTGAAAACGCGAGGCGACCTCGAGAACGGAAAACACGCACTAAACCTAACGAAATAAAATGAAAAAGAAAGGGGAGATCCTGATTCCCGTTGATACCACAGAACCATCCGATCAGCCATGACATCATGCTCACGAATGTGAGCATAGTCTACTTGTAACATATTTTAGACAGGAAAGAGTGAGGCTGCATTTACGTAAAGTGACTTTTCAGAGGGGCGGATGTTGTTTGTTGCAGTACAAGGTGTTGAATTCATGGCCCCATAAGTGTCCTATAAGCCTGCTACCACGGAGCTATGGCCACCTCAGAGCTGTCGTTAAATATTCACTAGGAAAAGTGAGTCTTTTTTTAACAATTTACTTTTTAGAATTTTAATTAAGTAATCGAGAAATCCCTGTTATTTTTTCGATCATATTCACTGTGACCTCAGTCTTCTCCTGGATTTAGTTTCCCATCCTACATCCTTCCAAATTTGTGTGCTCATTTTATTTTTAAATTCATGGAGTCCCACAAATGCTGCCTATGTACATTTAGGGGCCATCTTCTGAAGCACACTAGTTCTACTTGGATCCACACCATTTAAAAAAAAAAAAAAAACAAAACTAAACATCTCTCTCTTCCTACATCTCTCAATTACCAACTGTTCCTCAGATAGAACGTGGAATTCTCGTCCACTCATCTTCTCTACACTGAGATTTTGTGTGTCCTTCATGAATACTGTCACAGCCACTGTGCATTCATATGCGGAATTGCCCCACTGTGTCCGGAAAAGACTGTCTCCTGGATCCTTCTGCCTTACTGTCCTCTCTACCTCAAAGATCCCAAAGCTTGGGAAGAGCAAGATAGGTGGGGGTACTGCTGACTCTCTTGTTCCTGGGGTATCGGGGTTCCGTGCCAGACTACCAGACCCCACTCCCACTTCTTATCCTTGTATATCAAATTGCTAATGTTCATACTTGGTGAGCTAGGGAAAGTTAAATCCATTCCTCAGAGCAGCAGAAAATACCTGAATGAATAGCCAGGACTCATTTGCTGAAAATGTGTTGTCAGTGACATGCTGAGACTTTGGTAAGGTTTTTGATCACTTAAACATCTAAAATACCTTCATTCTGACCTCACCAGCCACCAATTTTGGTGGACATGAAATTCAAGGCTGAAAAATATTGATTGCATAGACACTAATGCTTTCTTCTAGAATACAGGGTTAATTAGGAGTGTCTACACAAATTTGATTTCAAACCCAGTGGGAAATTATTATCTCCTATGGAAAATTTTAGGACCTTTTAGGGAGTTTTTTGTTGATATTTTAGGACTTTTCAAGTATGTGTTTGAATGTGACAGATTTTGTTTTGGCTTGTTCTTGTCATTGGCCCAGATACTCAGGGATAGGGCACTAGAGACTCTGTGTGGCTGTACAATGTAGAGACACTGTCTGTCCCTAGTTCTTGGACAGTCTTCTCCATTTTCTCTGTTCTCTATATCTAGTTGTAAGATATTGAACCTTTGGGTTCATTCAAAAGCTCTATGACTTTCTATGTTTTAACTTAACTTTTTTTTTCTCTAAACTTAAAAAAAATTAAATATAGGGGTTGTTGCTATTTTTATTTAATTCAACAGTTACATTTTTATAATCTGGCATCTTTTTCTCTTAATATTATAGTTGATTTTCACAGCATGTAATACCGCCCTGATGGGCTATAATATGTTTTACCATGTTAGGCAAATATTAATTAAAGATACTTCTAGTATTATTGATGTAAAGTACTTTCCATTTCTCGTTACCTTGAGAAAACTTATAAAAATCTTTTGATTTGTTTATGAAGCAGTTTATCTTTCATAATTCTAGATGCTATTAAGTATTTTATGACTGTTATTTATTGGTTAAAATAATTGAGGATTAGCTAGCCATGCAGGTGTTTCCTGCTGATACAAGAAATGGATTTCCTCTTCAGGCCTTAGTCCGTATCTCCTTAGCGGTTTGTCCAGTCAAAAAATATGACCACTGTGCGGTGCGTGGTGATCAGATACTGGGCCCCAAATTATAGAAGGAGGATGATCGTAGCACCCACAATTAGAGGTCTTCTCTCTCCCCGTGTGGCTGTTTAATATTACTGTAAGGTAACTTTCAGGTTTGCCTGACAGTAAATCTCATTGATTTAGCTCACTGAGCAGGAAGGTTGGAAGGACAAAGGTGTGTTAGCAGGAGCAGCTATTCCATAGAGACCCGCAGTGAATTCCCAGGATTTGCTTCATTACTGTTTTCTGTTTTATCGATGTCTCTTAACTCCTGGTTAACAATGGAGTCAGTCTCGCTTGGGGGTCCATTGAAGTAATTTCCACAGCCGTGTTTGTACAATTAAACTACACACTTCCTATCTCAATACCGATTTCCCCCTGTACATTGGATTTCAGCCCTATGTTACTCCCCCTCCCTGCCAGGAAATCTATAAAAGACTTTCCCATAAACTTTTTAAAGTAATTCAATTATTGAAACCAATTATATAATTTAAAATAAAAGCTTTTAGAAGCCTGTCAACTTCTTTGATAAGTATAGCATTTGAAGGGATATAGTCTTTTTTCAGTTTATTTAAATGATAATTCTCTAAAAAAGTGTTTTCATTTTGGAAAAGGGAAGATACATTTAATTTAACACAATTGATATCCCTATCCACCCAACCAGACTAAAATGTCTCCCACAGCTTTTATATTTACCTTTCCCTAAGAAATAGATTTTGCATGTTATGATTAAGTCCATAATTAAAAATATACATTACATTTTTTATGAAAATGTTCTTATGAAACACACCTGGAAAGAAGTGAGCAGGAATTAATTCCCAACTCTCTTACTCCTGATCTGTGTGGGTGCAGTAGCCATTGTGGAACTCAAGACGACATTATCTCTGCCCAGTCAATGATTGAAATCTATGTACATAAACTCCATGTTGCTTTGACTCTCTCTCCTTTCAACCTCTAGTATTTGCAGTGACCATTTGCTCTGAGATCACTACTCTAAAGCAGATCATTTCTGCCCCATCTTCTGTCTGTCCAGTCACCTCCCTTCACGCCTATGCCTCAGACCTTCCCTATAACTCTGTGACCACACACCCTTTCCTCTGGGCACACATTTGGTCTTGAATGGCCTTTATTTCTGTCCTACTCACTTAGCCACTATTCTCTTCTTGGTACTGTCAGTCTATAGCTCATGGTCTGTGATGCTAATACTGTGGAACTCATTTTGAATATTTTCACTATAGATATCCATTCTCATCGTCTATTGCTTCCTTTTGGTTACTGAAAATGGAAGATTGTATCCGCCCACCTTGGTGATGAGAAAGAATTTTAATCCTTCTCCTTGTCCACGATGAGTCTACCCCATCATCATGAGGGATGTCATCACTTCTCACCTGGGAAGATAGAGGTCATGATTACAAAGAAGGTCCTGATCCATGCTTGACTTGATGCTGCAGATGTCTGTACCAGACAACATCTCTCCCTCCTCTTCACCACAGCTTAGATAGCCACTCCTTTCCTCAATGTAGCGTCCAGGATTCCAGTCTTCCTTCAATCCTCAAGAACTTCACTCTGTCAACTATTATCCCGTTGAGGAAGTCCATTATCTCCTTGAACCCTTATTTATCATTAGTTTAAACATATCCAATCATGCCCTATATAAGAACAAATAACGTTTCTAGGTCGCTATGTGCTTAGCTCTCCCCTAGTGTTTTATTTCCCTTTGATTTGACATTATTGTTGATATTATGTGACTCACTCTCTCTACTCTCTGGATTCTCCAATTCACCATTACGCCCTTTATTGTACTTTCACCAAAACCACAAGACTAATAAGGTCACCTGGAATGGCTGCTGTTAAATCTGGTCAATTAATTTATTTTTCTTCTTAACATCCATAACACTTAAGGATTGTCAATATTTTCCTTTCTCTTAAAATTCTGCTTTTTGGGCCCCTTAGCACACTTATTTTACTGTACAACGATTCTTTTGAGGCTGGCCTCAAACTCTAGATAGTAGAAGATGACCTTGAGTTTCTGATCATTCTTTTTCTACCCTCACTCTGTCCCACCCCTTCACCCATACTACTCCACATGCTGGGATCATGGGCTGCACCACCTTGCTCAGATTGTGCAGTAGCAGGCATTTCCATGTGTGCTAGGCAAGCACCCATCAACTTGATCTTCATCGCAGGTAGCGTTTCACTCTCCCTGGTCATTTTCCTGTTCCGGTTGCTTTGGTTCCTATGGAGGCTTATCTCTACATATTTATACCTCTGATACAGGCTGAGTGTCTTTATCAGCTTGGCAATACTTGTTCATGAATTGTGTCTACGGCTTTGCACTCCTACCCTCTCTCCCAGTTTTATGAATCTTTCTAGAAGATATTAACTTTGTCTTACCTGCAACAACATTCCTCCCTTTCCTCCTACATTCTATTTAGAGGTATCAGATCTATTCCACTAACACTTCAGGTTCCTGTGTACTTGCTTCAAGAAACTTGATGTCTTTCTTTGTCTTGCAGCTATGGCTCAGTGAACAATAGGAGAATGTCTATAAAGTCATTACTCGAACATCCAGAATCAAGTGTGCGTACTGTAAACTCTAAGTAAACTTCCGTTTAAATAAATGGAATGGCCGTGTCCTAGCTTGAGGCACTAGGCTAACCTGGACTCTAGGTCTACTTCTTTCTCCACAACACTGAGTCATGTTGACCACAATCTCTTCATTTTACATTTTCTGTAATATTCACGTGGCCTCCTAGCGCCTTCTGTTTTTGCTTCCTCAGCTCTGTTCTTTGTGTTGCTAGAGTCATTGTTCTAAGAACCAAGTCTATTTGTGTCCTTGTTGACTTAATTTTTTCCAGTGACTGTGCATGGCTTCAGTTAAAGTTCAAACAGCATAGAAGAGAGGCATTTAATGGCCTTCGCTCATACTTTCCTTCTCCCCCACATCTCACTGATTGTTTTCCTCACAACAATTCTGTGTTGGAGCTTGCCGCACCAACCAATCTTACTTCCAGAGATTTGTTTTGTTCTCTTTCACTTCAGGACATTGCCCGTGGCTTTCTGCCTGGAATATCAAAACCTTTTTCCAAGTTGCAGTGAGGTTCTCAGGCTTTATGCCTTTCAATGGCTGCTTCCCTCTCACCCTCTAGTCGGGAAAGAGAGCCTTTCTTAGATGCACCGTGGTCCTTTATCCTTACCCTCCATACCTTCCAAGTGGTGATTTTCTTGAACTGACCCTCTTTCTCATTGAAAGATAAGCTCCTTCGCTGCAAAGGGACGTGTTATTTCTGTGTATTTCGTCCTGTGTATTATAGCGCTCCGTAAGTACACACGGAATGAATTAATCTCATCCCACTTGGCTCTTTTTCTCTGAATAGTCCGACTCTTACTGATGAAACATCCACTGTTTTGGATTAATTTCTTGCATTTCACTCTCACTTTCCCCATAAGCCAGGGTCACGGAAGATTTGCTTAATGCAGGAAATGAATAGAATAAATGTGTACATAGATTGCATGCCATGGTAATTAAATCATTAGTGCCGAACACTGGCACGGAGCATGGAGCACGTTAACATATGTTTTTATTTGTCAGAAGCAATAAGTAAAGATGAAACCTAGTAATTATAGGCTGCATAAAAAATGAGTTTTCTGGGTGGTCTTCCATAAGTCTTGAGGAAAAGGGAACAAAAGACAAACATTTGCCAGTATTCTCCAGACTTCTACAATAGCTATGCTGAGAACTGAATCCCAACGCTGCATGATTTCTAAGAATCAAGTCAGCAATGTGCTCATGTGCTTCAGACCTGCCGCGACCTTCTCATCCTAGCCTCTCCTCCCTAGTCATCGATTTCCTCCCAGCTCCACTTGCCCCTCCCCTGTTGATAATGGCACTGAAGTTAGGATATGTTGAGTCAAAATGAGGACTATTTTATTCATATCAATATAAACATTTTTCATAAATTTTGAATCTATTTGCTATGAAATGCCAAGTTACAAGTGCTGGTTTTGTGATGCACAAAAAAAGAAATGCTTGGTGTTGACATTTTTCTCTTATATTGAAATCGACTCTCTTGCTTCAAGGACAGCCATTGTTTGATCTCTAAGTGCTTGCTATAGGGCAATATAGTCTCATTCTTTCTTATAAGCAGAAAACAGCAGCTCACTATACTGATTGCCACTAAGTCAAAGTCTCCTGATGAACATAGTAGACTGGACCACTGATCTGACATAAGCACTTCCATAGTGAGAGAAATAGCCTTCCTTTCAATGTAGGATACCTTCAAGCAATGGATCGATTAATATTCATTTTACAATAAAAAGAATATGATATATGTGTTCCTGGTGAATAGGAACATATTATCACATAACATAGGCAAAGGCAGTTAGTCTTAATCAAGTCTAGTCTTGATTGTCCTAACACTAATTCCATTTCTTTGACAGGGGCAAGTCCCCATTTAAATCCCGAAGCCAGATCTGAGAAGATGGCTCAGCAGATACTATTCGGTGATGGCTTCCAAAGGTTTACTTTTGATTTCCATACATATACAACGCCCACATGGCTCTGACTCAGTCACATCACGCACATGCGCATGCGCACATGCACAGAGTAATAATACATAGAAAATTAGTCTTTCAGAATGTGACTTCTCTTTTGTTTGACTGGCTAGTACCATGGATTTGAGGATGACCCAAGGTATGGTAAAACTAAGATATAAACTTCATTTGCTCAAGACAAAGTTTGTTCCTGGTTTATCCCACGATTTAACAAGTTCTGGCTCCATACGGTATAAATCACGCATGACACCTCTTCCACGACAGCAGTATTAGGGTGTGAGTTGGGACCCCAGGTCTGTCTTAAGGGGGACTGGAAGGTTCTGTGCTGCAGACTTGAGCAGCTGCTTGGTGTTAGTGTCAGCAGCTGTTAGGAAGACATACCTCTCCCCCCAGTGTGCTTGCCTTGCTCTCCTGTCCCCTTCGTTGTCAATAGCCAGTCAACATTTATTGATTGTGCAGAGACTTATGGCTCATTCTTGTGTGTTGAGCTTATCCATCTGCCCTTCTTCTTTTTGCTCACACTGCGTCTCCAGGGGTGGCTTTTGTTTTTATACACATCTTTTGATCTGCCTCCTTTTCCTCACCATATGGCAATTCTGATACATATCTCTTTTGGTTAGGAGTAGATGGGAAACAGGAGAGGTTAGAGAGTCCCGAATGCAAACAAACAAGTGAACAAAAAGATTTAGAGGATGGGAGTGGATGGCTTCATAAATACTGCTCTCTTCAGCGTGATCCAGTCATGGCAACACCCAACCGCTGTTTCAAATAAAACTAGTTTTGCTTACAATAATTGTCTCCAAGTCTTTCTTACCTGTCACCATTAAACAATTCAACCCAGCATCTTCTCTTCTGACTCCAACGAAGCAGCTTCTTCCAAGTCAGAAATGAGCTCCACAAAACAGATCTGTCCAGTTCAGGGATGAGCCTTCCCAGCAGCATTGGAAACCCGTAAGCTCACCTTTTTCATGAAGTACCACCTGGCTTCTGTGACTCAATACTCTTTTCAGATTCTCCCTGTCTATGAAACCACAACTTTTTCCAGTTCGGTCAACAGCTATCCACTGGGGCCACCTGACCTAAAAACAGAAGTCCAGGGCTTTCCAACATTCCAACATGTTCCATGTATTCTTAATCCTGCCTAATTGACAGTTAGCTTCTTGCCTTCGGACCTTCTTACATGCTCGTAGTTGCCAACATTTCTCTCCTGTTGTAATTCATCCTTTTGATCAGGCAACTTTATGTCTTACTATCGTCTGAAAGCTCTACTGGAACCTAGATTCCCTAAAACCAAACGCTCAAAGGAATCCAAACAACATTATACCACTTGGTTCTCTCACCCTGGGAAGCCACCTCGGCCCTCATCCTCAGAAACCACCTCAGCTCAGCTGTCTGTATCAAAAATGCAGAAATTGTCCTTGATTTGTTTCCCTCAGTTCTTGTCTTAGGATTTTCATTGCTGTGAATAGGCACCATGACCAAGGCAACACTTATAAAAGATGACAATTAATTGGAACCGGCTTACAGTGTCAAAGATTCAGTCCATTATCACCATGTTGGGAAGCAGACCTAGAGGCAGACTTGGTGCTAAAAGAGCCAAAAGCCCTACGTCTTAATCCAAAGTCATCCTGGAGGAGACTGTTTTCTGCAGTGGGCAGAACTTAAGTATAGGACTTCAAAGCCCACTCCCACAATGACAGTGTGCATCACTTTCCTCCAACAAAACCACACCTACTCCAACAAGACCACACCTCCTAATAGTGCCACTTCCCATGTGCCAAGAATATGTAGACCACCACAGTTCCTAAACGGATCTCTTCAGTTGTAGGTTGTGTTTACTTCCAGAATAGAAAGAAGTCAGTTGTTCTTGTCTTTATTCACTGTTCATTTTCCAGTAAAAATAATGTCATCTACAGTCTGGGATAGCTACGCAGTTTCCTAAGCAGCCTCTTCTGTTCTATCCTTCTCTATTTTGTTATTAAGAAAGGAGGTGTAATAAGCTTTGAAATCTTAGAGCTACCCAGCTCCTTTGACATAGTATCATCCGGCTCTCCTATTGCTCCTGCCATATGTCCTCTTCTTGGCTTGTCTCTTAGTTCTTTCTAGAACCATCATTCTGCTCTATAAGACTTTTAAGCTTATTCTTTCTCTGAGTTGGTACCTTGATCGAGATGGGTTTTCCTGCAACTTTTGGTACCTTGATTGTACTTCTTCCAAATGTCACTTTCTTCAATAATCTAGTCTAAATTGGTTTTATCTCTTTCTACTTTTAAATAATTTCCTTCAAAGAACTTTCACAACCTGTGTTTCAATAACCATACATTCAGTCGGTGAAGAGTTGTAGAAGTGGGAGCGAATTGTTGATCTGACAACAGGGCCCCTGCAGGATTTGCCTTCTCTGTCTTTTAGAAAGAGGATCCTAGCGGTGTGTTCGCACTGACATGTGTACAGTGTGAATGTCAAGTCAGAATAGGCTTTGGGAGAAGCTGGAATCTCTGGTACTAATTATGGAGAACTTTGAGAAAACAGAAGGCAAAATAAGGAGAAAAAATAGAAGAGAGAGGAGGGAATTGTGGTGTGTGGTCAACTTCAGAACTAAAGAGAAAATAAATGTGATGCATATATTTAATCAAACCCAAGGAATCAGCAAAGTGAAGCGTGAGTATGTTTTAATATTCTGGAACATCTGACTGAGTATCTGATGGTATATGTAAAACATCACTCTGCAATAATGCCAATAATACTGTTTCAAATCAATTTAATCCAGTTGTTCAATCCAAGTTGTACATTCAATTTAGATTAAGATAGATTAGAATTAGGGGAACTCTCTGGGGCTGATTTGGAGGAAATACCACAATTTGGATCATTTCCTGTCTCTAGATAGAGATCTGCTTTAAGTTGCTAAAGGTGCAGGATGGTGGAGAGATGGGTGTTTGAATCTGGCACAGGAATGACTAGATAATGTCTAATATCCAGACTGCACAGCCAAGACATTTGGAGGTTGATGCAGCATAAATGGCAACCTCTTTCTAAGTTAAAGTGGGTTGATCATTCCTCAAGATCTCATACAACAGCATAGGGCTAGGAGAAGCAGTAAGTAGTCCTTTACAAAGAAAATTGAATAAAAATTTGATTTGGGAAATTGGTAATAGATGAAGAAGAGAACCTGGGAAACATGCCCTTACTCAACAAGAGAGATAGTTTCTTTTTAAATTTGCACCATGTAAATAATAAACAAGCCACCACTTTAGGATTAAACACAATAGTGAAACGAAGGCAGAGGCAAGAGGATTTACAGACAGAGAAGGCTCATTCCTAGAAGTCAGTCCTAGATCATGCCTATTTTAGACCCCCAGAAAGGAATCAGCCCGTTTATGCCTGACTTGCATTTTTCTAATTTAAAAAACATCTTACCTGTCGCTATGCCCAATACAAGCATTAGGAAGAAAATCATATCAGGAAGGTTCTGTTCCTACATCAAACTTCAAACTAAAAGTAGACGATAACTTCCCAACCCACAAATACTAGAAGCCTGTGAATCGCTGTGAGAAACAAAGGCTTTGACCACCACCCTTCTTTCTCAATGGTTTATGTTGGAAAAAGCTACAATACGACAAGCAACGATACCATTGCTCTCCTGTTTGCCAATCAAAAACAACTTGAATTCAACATTCTTCCAAATTGTTTGGTTTAATTTCTTCTTATCAGTGAAGAAAAAAAAAAACCAAAGAAATAGAGAAGTTGGGCTGCATGCACTTAATTTCTCTTTAATAAGCATGTAATGCCTACAATTGACTAATTATAAGACACTGTATAAGTAATATCAATGATAATTATGGTAACAGCAGAAATATTAAATATAACAATACATATTTATGGCATTCCATTTCGGGTAGGCAGCAATCAAAGTCATCTCAATGTATTTCCTTTTTCAGTCTTTGGGCGATGTGAGCCTCCAACCATGATTGCTAAGCAGGCAGAAGCACAGGGTAAGTGACTTGTCCCAGATCCTATTGCCATTAAATGAAAACGTATTTGAACAGTGATATAACCCTTATTAGAAGTAGGGCTTTTACGAACCTACATAAATTGCCAGATTTTAGAGAACTGTAGAAGAGGATGATGCAAACAAATTTGCATTCACGATGCTTAAAAAGTATTCTGCTCTGTTTAAGCTCAGCCACCAGTAAGAATACTTGCTTATGTTTCTTCACACAATAGAGACAAGGTCTCTGACATGCCATGCATTCCACAATATTTTTCTGACTGTTGGTAATTTATTACCATTTTGTTAGTCACCATAATTGTGTATTTATGTTACTTCAAACCAGTTCAATTGTCAAACTACATTAAAATGATAGGGGGCATGTACAACTAACATTTCTGAGTATTTAACATGCTCATCACTAATTTATCCCATAAGAGGATGATGTATATTTCATTTAAGGTTTTAATTATAAGAAAGTTCTTATTCTCCCTTTTTTCCATAGACATGCAAAGCATTGTTCACCACTAGGGGCTTAAATCTTCTTAAGACTCGATAAAAGAGAGATGGCTTTCTATGCTCTCCCTTATTAATTGCTGAATTATGATCTAGAAACCCAGTCTAGAAAACAAAGGATAAGCATGCAAAATTGTCTCATTTTTCTAATGATTAGTGGAGTAGAGGGACATTTCCTTTAATGGTACTGTGCAGTTATCTTTAAACATGATCTTTCATATTCTGAAAAAAAATTCATTTAGCCAAAGGCACATATCAGCAAAAATGAATTTACAGGGAGACTACTTGTGAACAGAATGGAGATTTGTGAAGAGTGGGAAAGGACAGAGATGGTGACATGGGGAGTGAACATGATAGAAATTGATTGTTTACACGTGTGGATATGCCAGAATGAAATTCATTGTGTATAATTAATGCATATTAGGGTAAGACATTTAAAAGGAGTATTTCACATGATAACAGACCTAGCTCTCTGTGTCTTTTAAGCTGGCATTGTATATCGGTTTAAAGTTTATGGACTTCATGAAGGCCATGTATTAAAATTTCCCTGAAGTTCCCCTTCCCCTTCAGACATGTCAGCTGTAGCTTCTCCCACCTCTCTGAGAGTTGATGTGACTGAACCACTTCCCAGTCACCGAAACATAAACACATGTTGGTTTTCTGCTCACAGAAGCTTTCCAAGTGGCCCTGCCAAATTCACTAACAGAAAACTGAAAAGAAAAATAGCTTAGAAGATCCCACAACATGTTTGTGTTGGGAAAACAGGCATGGGGATTAAAGTAGGAGTGGTTAAGATCGGTTAAAGTCAGTTAAAGTCAGAGAAAGTCAGTCAAGGTTGGTTAAGGTCAGTGAAGTTCAGTTAAGGTTGGTTGAGGTCAGTTACCATCATCTACAAAACTATGTGAAGCAAAAGAAAAGTTTCACACACAAAGAAGTACAGCCAAGTGTTTCTTAACTGGAGACGACCCAACAGTTTTATAAATATCTGCCTACAGAAATTCTTTTGGCTTGGTTTGGTTTGGTTTGGTTTGGTTTGGTTTGGTTTGGTTTGGTTTTGGTTTTGGTTTTGTGAGAGAGGGTATCTCTGTGAAAGAGTCTTGGCTGTCCTGGAACTTGCTTTGAGGAATATGCTGGTCTGGAACTCATAGAGATCTGCCTGCCTCTGCCTTCCGAGGGCTGGGATAAAAGGCGTGTGCTACCTCATACCTCTCAAGGATTTTGTTTGTTTGGTTGTTTGGTTGATTGGGTTTGGTTTGGTTTGGTTTGGTTTGGTTCGGTTTGGTTTGGTTTTGGCCTTCTTTTGTTTTGTTGTTTTCTTTACTTGTTTGTGTTTTCATTTTTCCATGTTGATGGTATTTAATTCCATTCCTTCTAGAAATCCATATAAAAGGTTCATAGCTTTGAAATACCAGTGAAGTTCTTAGAATTATAAAAATATTGAAGGATGAGTTAGGGTTAGTGGGGTAGGCATTTTTTTAAAAGTTAATTTGAAACTCACTGTTGACAAAGCATCCTTCATGTAACCATACTGATGGTTGGAGCCAAGACCCTAGTCTTTCCTCTGATCTCAGGATTAGAAGCTCCCTCCCAGGCTCCAGTGATGACTCTGCTGTGAGTTATACAGTTCAAGGAGTTCACAGGTCAAACTCAGACTCTGGTTTCAACATAAACTCTACTACTTCCAACTATCCCATTTCTACCTAGTTCAGAGTCATGGCACCTCAATTCTCTTACATGTAAAGTATCCATTTCCTTAAAATGATGAATTAATGAAATAAGGAGGTGAACTAATGAACTAAAGAATAAAGAAGTAAAGAGATGAACTAAAGAAATAAAGAGATAAACTAAAGAAACAAAGAATTGAGCTAAAGAAGTAAAGAGATGAACTAATGAACTAAAGAGATGAGCTAAAGAAGTAAAGACATGAACTAATGAACTGAAGAGGTGAAACTAATGAGCTAAAGACATAAACTAATGATCTAAAGAGATGAACTAATGAGCTAAATAGAAGAACTAATCAATTAAAGAGGTGAACTAGCGAGCTAAAGAGATGAACTAATGAACTAAAGAGGTGAACTAATGAACTAAAGAATAAAGAAGTAAAGAGATGAACTAAAGAAGAAAAGAGATAAACTAAAGAAGCAAAGAATTGAACTAAAGAATTAATGAGATGAGCTAATGAACTAAAGATATGAACTAAAGAAGAAAAGAGATGCACTAATGAACTAAAGACATGAACTAGTGAACTAAAGACATGAACTAATGAACTAAAGGGATGAACTAATGAACTAAAGAAATAAAGAGATAAACTAAAGAAGCAAAGAATTGAACTAAAGAAGTAACAAGATGAGCTAATGAACTAAAGATATGAACTAAAGGAGAAAAGAAATGCACTAATGAACTAAAGAGGTGAACTAGTGAACTAAAGACATGAACTAAAGAGCAAATGAGAGAAAGTACCTGGGCAGAGATGAGTGTGTCTTCATAAATGAGTGTGTCCTCATAGGTGAGTGTGTCCTCATAGTTGAGTGTGTCCTTATAGGTGAATGGGTCCCCATAGGTGAGTGTGTCCTTATAGGTGAGTGTGTCCTCATAGGTGAGTGTGTCCCCATAGGTGAGTGTGTCCTCATAGGTGAGTGTGTCCTCATAGGTGAGTGTGTCCTCATAGGTGAGTGTGTCCTTATAGGTGAGTGTGTCCTCATAGTTGAGTGTGTCCTCATAGTTGAGTGTGTCCTCATAGGTGAGTGCGCCCTTATAGGTGACTGTGTTCTCATAGATGAGTGTGTCCTCAAAACACATTGTTTTCACATGTTTCTTCCTCTCTTCATTTTCTTTCAAAATTTGGTGCCCTGGTCTTTGAGTGGCAAATAATACAATGAAAATTTTAAATATATTTATTTCTTGTTATTATATGTGTCTTTCTGTGCATGAGGGAAGAGGTGTATATTTCATGGAGCACATGTACAAGTTAAAGTATAACTTTGTGGCATTGGCTTTCTGTGCAAAGTTTACAAGTGCCCCCAGAGATCAGACTCAAGTTGCTAGGCCTGCCTGGCAGGTGTCTTTCCTTTTGAGCTGTCATGACAGCCCTAAGTAACAATGTTTTATACCAGATTGTATGTAACTATTACAATTTTGATTTATCCACACTGCCTTTAGAGGAGTTACCGGTGTCTCTTTTATGTTTCAGAAAAGTGAGGCTCAGAAAATTCTAACTTATTTTAGACTGTTTATTTGGCAATATGTACTGAGGGTTGATTACACGCCTGTGATGACACCCAGAGCCAGGGACACAAGGATTATCGTGTTGGGTTTCCACAGTCTGTGTGGTCCTGCCGTATCAGAGAAGATATATAAGTGGATAGAGGTAGATAGTGGTAGAGGGCCAGGATAGGAAGAAGCCATTTTGGTATGTAAGAATGTACCTCGTGGGATTATATATTTGAGTGATTAGTTCCCAAGTTGGGACAATGTTTTCTAATGTTGTTGCACCTTTAAAAGGTGAAGCGTAGCTGAAGGAAGTGATATAAAGCGGTATATCCTTGCTTTATTTCCTATCTGGCCTCTATCCCCCAGTCCACAGATATGAGCAAGCCTTTCTACCATGCTTGTGAATTCAGACTCATCCATCCCCACCCCCTTTTTCCCCATTTCACATTAAACCAGAAGACAAAATAAATAAAATCTCCCACCTTCAGTGAGGTCACAGTGGCTCGTTAAGTAACTAGTGCAGAGGCCCGCTGGCTATCTTGGTTACACCAGCATAACTCAGGCAACAATGCTTGCTGCTTTTACTCTCACCCGTGTGTGGCATAATTGCAGCAGGAGTCTTTCCTCTGCGGCTCGACTTCCTCATCTCTGAGGACATGTACCCTCAGTTAGGTATATGTTCCTTAAGGAGCATCATGGCTTCACCTCCTTCCCTGCAGTTACCATTCAAGGCTAAGATTCTCCACGAACTTTCCATATTTCAGGCCCTGTGTTATACGTGGAGGACAAAATATGAGCCCCAGGAGGAAAGGAGCTTGAAAAATGGCTGTTCCGGATGATGAGGCTGGAGTATAAAATGACAGTCCTAGAGCAGACATGTGAAATACTGCTGATGCTAGGATAGACATCTGAAAATAAAATCCTCAGTGAGGGCTGGAACTGTGGGACCTGCCGGCGTCAGGGTAGTTCATAAGATAAAAGGTGCAGATTGAGCATGTGCTGACGGAGGTGACAGTAGCATTGAGTAAAGTCCCAATCCAGCTGGATATTTAGACCTCCAGTTGGGTGGCACAGGTCACTTAGACATGCACTTAATGACATGAAATGTATTTAGATACCATGTGAATCCAGGAAAAGACATTTACTACACGTCATTTCATCCTTGTACTTGTAAGATATCGTGGTAAAATCCACTTAAGGGAGAAAGAGTTTATTTTGACTCAGAGATCAGCATTGTAGTGTATAAGTCACAGGGGTCAGGAGCTTGAGGCAATTGGTCACACTGTATCTATGTTCCACAGGGTTCAGGGGCTTGAGGCAATTGGTCACACTGTATCTACTGTCAGCAAGCTGAGAACAATGACTGCTTAAGCTCCCTTAGCTCCAGTCCAGGAAACCCCCTAAGTAAAGGTGTCAACCACCACAGTGAAAGTACCTCCTCCCACCTCCACTAACTTAACTTAGATAAGAACTCATGGGTGAACCTGAAATAGGCAATCCTTCACAGACAGTCCCTTGAGGTCTGTATACACAGAGATTGGAGATCTTTCCAAGTTTACAGTCAACAACTATCTGTATTATTGTTGACTGCTGATATGAGGCAGCATGTATTCACCACACAGAATAGACGGGTGAAGCAGAAAAAGAAAAAGAAAAAATAAACAGAGTTCATGGGAGGGCAAATCTGGACCAATGGCAGTGCTGAAAGTTTAAAACAAAGGGGAAAAATAAATGTCCCTTCATTGTGGATAGTACATTCATATATGATGAGAATTATGTGTCAATCCACATAGATGACTCCATAAAAATAAAAACCACAGATCAAGAAAAAGGCCTTAAAATCTATTCATATTATTCCTACAAAAGCCAATGAGTTGTCAGTCTGAGGAGAAAATTTTTATAGATTATTTTTATGAAAGCAAATTTTAAAAAGCAGATGATTATAACTGTAAGAAAATGGGATAAACCCACATATTCAAAATTTCAACTTGTCAATTAACACTATAGAAATTCTGTAGTATTTTTGTCAAATAGTGACATTTTACCACAAAGTGGATCCTTCAAATGCTTTAGAAATATTAGATTGCCTAGCTACATAGTCATTTCTATTAACCATTTCATTACCTTACACATAACATAATTTTTTATTCCTTCAAAACATTACCATATTTTAAGACAATAGTCATCATAGATGAATTAGTTCTATTCCATTTTGATAATTGGGATACACTGATAGAAAGGTGGTGTGTTGCAGCTTTTTGTCTCTCAGTAATTTAAACAATCTTCTGGTTAGATTTTTGCTTTATAATCAGTTAATTTCGATCTTAAAACTTATTCCTGAGAAGGGGGCATCAATCTTATTCAACCTTTGCATGAAGCCTAGTCTTTGAGGAAGATCACAAAGAAAAAGGTTATATAAATGGTTTGAAGACTTCTTTCTCTACCGAGAAAGTAAAGTACCACAAAATAATATTGCTAGAGCAGGGAGGAAGTTTACCTTGTAGTCAAAATGAATTTAGAAAATCTTTTGTTGAGGTAATAGAGTTTACTGCAGGACTTTCCACAGACCTTAATGAGTTTGTATTCATGATTTTGACTTTATGGACAATGGGCTTAAATATACCGAACACCACACAAGAGACAAACTAAATCACAGAGACTGGCGCAGGTGTGATGGGGAGGGTCTCATACCTGGAGTAGGGCTTTCCTTGGGTCAGGAAAGAGGAAAGCAGAGATCAGATGAGAATGCTAGCTGAAAGAAAAACAAAAGGTATTTTTACTGAACCCTGTATGTCATCAACTATATTCTTGGAAATACTGTCATGGGAATGTCATTTGCAACCACACTCCTCCTCAGAGGCGAGCCACCTGGTCTGTTGTCTGGGACGTTTATGTCCGATGTTTGGACAGTGTGCGCTATAGCAGATATTCTCAATAATTACATCTCAGACAAAATGGATCGTACCTGGATGCCAGTGGAACCATAATAGTTAAATCATATTGTTTTGCGACCCCAGTGGACAGCCTGTGCGTAGAAGGGAAGGTTTCCAGGTGTTTCCGAACTCTGACGCTTTCTGACAGATCACTCCTATGGGGTTTTTCAGAGGATGGCTACACGGCCTTGGCAACCTGCCATGGACACAAAGGCACAGTCAAGGAGAGCTACTAAAGGGAAAAGAGTAACACCTGAAAGGCGGTTGACAGTCCTTCATGCAGTATCTTCTTACCTATGAAGTAAATTTCATTATGCTTTTCTCAAAAGCTGGGTTCATTAAAACAATAACTTGTTTTTCTTAAAATACTTTTCAAATCTCTTCTAAGCTAACCAACTTCATCAGTCCTGTAAATGACGACAAAATCAGCCATTGCAGAGAGAGAAAACATGAGCCAGATCAGAACAGATGGATCAATCACGTTCCCAATGCCACAGTATGGTTGTGGAATTTAGAGGACCCAGCAGCCCTTGCCACTCTACTCACTACCCCTTCAGCTTAGCCTAAGAAACCCCCTAATTTATAATGCAGTTGAAAGTTTCTCTTAAAAATAATCTTTATTTGAAAGAAAAGTCTACATGGCTAATTCTCTTGAAATAATAAAACAATCATAAGACCACATAAAAGCCATCTAAAAAGCTGGGTGAAGAGAAGATCAAAGATGCTTATGTAAGAACACGATAGAAGCCAAGCTTCAGAACTCAGAGCTTCTGTGAGCTCTAATCACTTTGCTGACATTCATAAAATCTTAAACATTTTCCTTCTCCCTTTTTTGATGTATAATATTCAATCAATTGTAATGGAATATAAGTGGACGGTGCTTGTAATGGCCCCTGCGCTTGAAAAGTGAGAGCAGAGAGTGCCTTGCATGCTGCACTGCCGCTCAGAGGAGAAAGCCAGGCTTCCTCTGCATTCGGGAGACAGTCAGAAGATCAGAGATGGCCTGTGATGGAAGCCGTGTTTGTTCCTTTCCTGCCAAGCTGACTGAAATGAAGTCAAAGACTACAGAAGTCTCCGGGGTGTGTGTGTGTGTGTGTGTGTGTGTGTGTGTGTGTGTGTGTGTGTGTGATATATATATATATATATATATAATCGATCTCTGTGTGTCTATTTCAGCGGAATTATAAATTATATATGCACATATATGTGTATAAAATTATAAGTTCTATATATGAATAATACATATGAAATGTATGTGTAACAGGTATGAGTGGGACAAGGGTCCTTGCTGTGAATGCCCAGGGAAGATCAGTTTCTCAATGGGAACCATGGGACCTGAATGGAAGGTGGAGCTAAAGCCCCACTGAAGTCCTTGTGCTGGCATTTGCCAGCCCCGAGAGCTGGCATTAGAGGAGACAGCAGATGTGGAGAGTGGATCTGGGGGAGAGGGGACTGTTAAGGGTAGAGGGAAGGGAAGCTGCAGTCAGGGTGTATTGTAGAGAAGAATAAACTAAAATAAAAACCACTCCTTGTGATTAAAACATTTATAAGCCCTTTAAATCCAAGGGTTGGTTATATAGAACCATTTTCTCATTTTTTCTAGTGCATATTTATAAGCTAAATGCATAAAAGAGGAGCTCATGGGTGACGGTTTTCAAACAGTTAAGTAACAGTCTCCCGTTGAGAAAACATTTTGTTGCAGCTAAAGGCTTTTAATTCGGAATTCTATAAACCAGGAGAGGAAAGCTTGTGGAAGAATCAGACAGAAAAAGACAGAAGAAAGAAGATTTGAATGATAGCCTGGGGTATACAAAGTAGCATTCAGCCTAGACAGTTTTCATTGTCTGCCCTTAAATTCAAGGAATCCAAACGAAATACCTGTTATTGAATCCCTAGAAAATTTTCACAAAGAACCTTAGGGTTTTGCAGAGAACAAAGAATCACATCTACTAAATTTCCTTCGTGGAAACATTTCAGTAGCAGAAATAGGGGAAAGGCATCAACATAGTTCCTGTTTTGTTAATAGTTCAGGCAGAAAATATCTGTATTTATATTAGTGAACCTTGAATCCGGACTGAAACCATCCTAAGAGTGTATCTGCCTGGCAAGGCAGACCATGTCTTTAATCCTACAACCGAGAGGAAAAGGTAGGAAAATTGCTGTGGGTCTGAGATGGCTACAGCTGAGGAGGATCCTGTCTCATAAAACAAACCACTTGGGGCTAGGAGGGCAAATCAGCTAGCAAAGTATGGACACTGCCCATGACTAAGAAACTGGCTTTGGATCCTGCAAACCCTTGTAAAGCAAGGCAGGATCCTTTTATCTCAACCTACTTGAGGTATCAAGCAGGAAGTAGAGATAGAAGGATATTCCCAAGCTCGTGGTCCAGCTAGCCTCTCTTCCACAGCAATGATCAGGAGATGCTGTGGCTAACGAGATGGAAATCTATGTCCTCTGACAGCTACACACAGGCCATCACCCCTGCACAGTGGTACTCACACACAAAGAAGCACACACACATTTCAGTTATATGCACAAAACAGCAACTAAACAGCTATATTCCCATTGTCCCAGAACATGATTAGTTCAGATTTTGCATGAGATTAAGAAACAGAGGTTGTATAAAGCACGTTGAAGAAGACAGAAACGTAAGTGCTGTGCATTTAATGTGATTACGGAGCATAGGATGAGTATAGTTGAATATAAGGTGTTCTCCCAACACCGTGTGCTGAGGGTTTGATTATCAGTCGGTAGCACTGTTTGGAGGTTATAGATCCCTTAGGAGTTGGAACCCAGGACAGGAAACTTAGTTGTTAGGGTGCGTCCTCTAGGATGGGTCTTTGGACCTCTGGTCCCCTCCCTCCTCTCTCCTTTGCTCCTCTGCTGCCATGATGTCATCAGGCTCCTTAGCCACATGCTCACACTCTGTTGGCATTTCCCCTAAAGAAACAAGGCTGTGCCACTGTGGAGTGGATGTTTGGAAGTCTGAAGCCACATCAGCCGTCCCTCTTCACAGGCTAATTTATCTGAGGTATTTTTACCCAGCGGCAACCTGACTACGGCAATTAACACCCCAAGCAGTAGATACCGCTCTGTGTGTCACATGTAATTTCAAAACTGGGTGCTCAGTTCATCTTGATTAAATCCTTTTTGTACCTTTCTAAAGCACCTAACCGAAAAACGTTCCTGTCAAGACTTATTAAAGAAAGGCATTGTTCGCTAAAGAAAGGATCAATCCAGCCAACGATTATTTTTATCCAATATCCCGCGTGAAAAAAAAAGATCACATAACTATAGGAATTAGACAATTTGGATAATTTGACTCCTACCTGACTCTGGAAACCGTGAAAAGTCAGACTGGCCCCATCACGAAGGCAGCGTGTGAGAGAGACTACATTCTCAGTTCCATGAGTGAGATCCAGACTCTCAGTCCTACATTCACTGTGAGATCACTTGTGGTCCGCTACCGAGCTATAAGGAGAGAATAGTATCTTACTATTAATACTTATTCTCATCAGTACAAGTGTTAATGCCTCATATGTTACCGCACTTAGTACCTATGGATTCTTTGATTAGTTAGAGTCTATGGCATTCTCTGAAACAGGAGCTGTCATCTCCCTTTTTCTAATGGAATGGAAGCAACCCTTACATCATAGGATGAAAAAAATTACCAGGGTTAAGATGCTGCTATCTGGTCTCCCTACCATCATCCACCACACCAAATCCTTTTCTTGTGACCATTTTGGCTTATCGCCTCATAGATTCAGCCAGCAACCCCAGTCACCCTTTGTCATCCTGGCTAACCCAGCAGTGGATTAGCCTATCCTCTGCAGAAATCTATGCTAGCTTCCAGGGACCTCATCTTTAAACATTTTATTTTTCCTGATCTAAAATTGACCCTATGTAATCACTACTTATTATTTTTCTATATCTACCCTTTATGAAATACAGAATAATTCAGATAACCATTTAACTGCACAATTTTTAGGTTATACCTTACTCATAATGATTTCTAGAAAATAGGGTTTTTTTCCCTAAAATACTCAGAATATACAGCTCACAGTTCGTTCATCTCATGGCTTTCCTGATGTTAGAAACAAATTACCTGTCAAAGATTCCCTTTCTCATGTGTTTAGTACATTGTATAATATTGCATATAATTTTGTTTATCTACTTCTGTTAAGTTATACTCTTACTGCGGAAGAAACACCATGACTTTATTTATTGTTTGCTTTCCTAAAACTTATTACAGATCTTGGAATGCAAGAATACTTGATTCAACATGTTGAATTAGTAAATTAAGATATTAATTAAAGTAAACATTAGGAAACATCTACATGCTCACCAGCATCTGCTGTATCTGAGTCTTTGATCTTAGCCATTCTGAATGGTGTGAAGTGGAATCTCAGGGTTGTTTTGATTTGCATTTCCCTGATGACTAAGGATGTTGAATAGTTCTTTAGGTGCTTTTAGGCCATTCGAGATTCCTCAGATGAAAATTCTGTTTAGCTCTGTACCCCATTTTTATTTGGCTCTCTGGAGTCTAACTTCTTATTCTTTGTACATTTTGGATATTAGCCCTTTATTGCATGTAGGGTTGGTAAAAATCTTTCCCAGTCTGTGGGTTCCTGTTTTGTCCTATTGACAGTGTCCTTCGCCTTACGGAAGCTTTGTGATTTATGAGGTACCATTTGTCAATTCTTGAACTTAATGTATAAGTCATTGGTGTTCTGTTCAGGAAATTTTTCCTGTGCCCATGTGTTGGAGGCTCTTCCCCACTTTCTCCTCCATTACTTTCAGCGTATCTGGTTTTATATGAGATCTTTGATCCACTTGGACTTGAGCTTTGAACAAGGCAATAAGAATGGGTTGATTTGCACTCTTCTACACGCTGACCGCCAGCTGAATCCAGACCATTTGTTGAAAATCTTCTCCCTCAGCCGCCACTGGATAATTTTGGCTCCTTTGTCAAAGATCAAGTGACCATCGGTGTAGGTTCATTTGTGGATCTTCAATTCTATTCCATTGATCTACCTGTCTGTCTCTGTACCAATACCATACAGTTTTTATCACTATTGCTCTGCAGTATAGCTTAAGGTCAGGGATGATTAGAAGTTCTTTTATTTTTGAGAAAAATTTTTGATATCTTGGGACTTTTTTTTGTTATTCCAGATAAATTTGAGAATTGCTCTTTCTATCTCTGTGAAGAATTGAGTTGGAATTTTGATGGGGATTGCATTGAATCTGTAGATTGCTCTCAGTAAGATGGCCATTTTTACTATGTAAATCCTGCCAATCTACGAGCATGGGAGATCTTTCCGTCTTCTGAGGTCTTCTTCAATTTTTTTCTTCAGAGACTTGAAGTTCTTGTCATGTAGATCTTTCACTTGCTTGGTTAGTGTCACACCAAGATATTTCACATTGTTTGTGACTATTGTAAATGGTATCACTTCCCTAATTTCTTTCTCAGCCTGTGATCCTTTGTTTGAGTTAATTTTATATCCAGCCAGTTTGCTGAAGCTGTTTATCAGCTATACGAGTTCTCTCATGGATATTTTGGGTCACTTATGTATGCTATCATATCATACACAAATAGTGCTATCTTGACATCCTCCTTTCCAATTTGTAACCCTTTGATCTCCTTTTGTTACCTAATTGCTCTGACTCAAACTTCAAGTACTAGGGGGAGAGTTGGAAGCCATGTCATGTCTCTGATTTTAGTGGGATTGCTTCAATGTTCTTTCCATTTAGTTTGATGTTGGCTATTGGCTTGCTGTATATTGCTCATATTATATTTATGTATGGACTTTGAATTCCTATTCTCTCCAATACTTTTAGCATGAAGGGGTGGTATGGAGAAAGGGGAACACTCTTGGGATTGCAAACTGGTACAATCACTCTGGAATGGTTTCTCAGAAAATTGGAAATGGTTCTACCCGAGGACCCAGCTGTACCTTTCCTGGGAATATACCCAAAAGATGTAACATGTAACAAGTAGACATGCTCCACTATGTTCATAGCAGTCTTATTTATAGTAGCCAGTGCTGGAAAGAGCCCAGATGTCCCTCAACAGAGGAATGGATACAGAAAATGTGTTACATTTATACAATGAAA
The DNA here is from genome assembly GCF_021556685.1 of Rattus norvegicus. Taxonomy (NCBI): domain Eukaryota; kingdom Metazoa; phylum Chordata; class Mammalia; order Rodentia; family Muridae; genus Rattus; species Rattus norvegicus. Next base: position 238,726,759 of record NC_141535.1, on the reverse strand, counting down.
TCCTACTCAGCTATTAAAAACAATGATTTCATGACATTTGCAGGCAAATGGATGGAACTAGATACTATCATCCTGAGTGAGGTAACCCAATCACAAAGGAAGACACCTGGCATGTACTCACTGATCAGGGGATACTAGCCAAAAAGAAAGCTCAGAATACCCATGATATAGCTCAGAGACCATATGAAACACAAGAAGAAAGAAGATCACACCAAAATGTGGATTCGACTGTACTACTCTGTAGTGAGAAGAGAATAATCTCTGGGAAGTAGAAGAAGAGAAGGATCTGGGAAGGAAAAATGGGGATGACTCAGATATGGGAGGAGATCAGGGAGAAGTACAGAAGGTCAGGAATTTGAAAGTAGGTGTGTAGTAGTAAGGGAGGGGGAACTGGAGGTAGCCACTAGAAAGTCCCAGATGCCAGAGACCCAAGAGGTTCCCAGGATCCAACAGGGAGGACTTTAGCCAAAAATAAATGAATAAATAAAACAACAACAAAGGGTAGATATACCCTGTAGAGACTATATCCAGTGGATAGGCACTGCACCCACCTCAAAAATAGTAATCCAGAATTTCTCCTGTCAAAAGGAAATGCAGGGACAAAGAGTGGAGCAGAGACTCAAGGGAAGGTCATCTAGAGACTGTCCCACCTAGGGATACATACCACCTTCAGACACCAAACCCAGACACTATTGCTGATGTCAAGCAGTACTTATTGGGAGGAGCCTGCTATAGCTGTCCCGTGAAAGGCTTAGCCAGGGCCTGACAGATGCAGATGCTCACAGCCAAACATCAGACTGAGCGTGGGGACCCCAATGGGGAAGTTAGGGTAAGTACTTACTGTAGGAGGTGAAGAGGTTTGCAACCCCATAGAAAGAATAACAATATCAACCAACCAGACCCCCCAGAGCTCCCAATGACTAAACCACCAACAAAAGAATACACATGGGTACCCATGGCTCCAGCTGGATATGTAGCAGAGGGTGGCTTTATCTGGTATCACTAGGAGGAAAGCCCCTTGGTCCTGTGGAGGCTTGGTGACCCAGGGTAGGGGAATGCTAGGGTGCTGAGGCAGGAGTGGGTGGGTGGGTGAGGGAGCACCCTTATGGAGACAGGGGGAGGTAGGAGGGGATAGGAGGTTTGTGGATGGGAAATTGTGAAGGGAGATAACATCTGAAGTGAAAATAAATAAAAGAACCAATTTAAAAAAAGAAAAATGCAGACAGAAAACATCCACGAAGTTGATATTAAGTAACAGAAACTTCATTCTTTTAAAATAAAATAGTTTGCAGTTCAACTCCATCATTCAGTCAATGAAGGATAGGATGGTCAGGAGAGAGAGAGAGAGAGAGAGAGAGAGAGAGAGAGAGAGAGAGAGATGGAGACAGAGACGGAGACAAAGAGAGAGACAGAGTGAGACAGAGAGAGTTAGAGAGACATACATATACAAAGAGAGAGATAATGTGAGTGAAAAGAGATCATAGTTATTTAATCTGGAAGTAGAAGGGCCAGATGCTCCCATATGAAACAGAAGCAGGAGGTTAACCTGAAGGGGGAGAAGGACACAGGATTTTGCACAGCACAAGAACAAGTTAGAACTTACTTCATTGGATTGTGGAACAGCCAACGAGACCTAGACAAAGAAATTCTGTGATTGTGTCTGTAATTTAGTATATGACCTCAAAGGCCAACAAACCCATTACATATGTTTCCAAGTGTGAAAGAAATTCTGAAATAAGTAACTTAGTGAAGTCATTCAATGAGGAGAACTCAATCAAGAAAGTGATTGGCAGGTGGGCCTGGCAAGGAACTGCATAATTTCCCATGAAGTATAACACTTGCAACTGTAGAGGAGTTTGAACCAGGCAATATGGCTTCTCTGACAAGGGATCACACCCAAAGACCTTCTAGGACTTGTGTTCTCACTGGGATGCTGACAGGGTCTGGATTTACAGTATGATCTGGCCGGAATACAGACATGCCCTTAGTACACACCTTTAATCCCAAAAAATGAAAGTAAGGGGGCAGACAGAGTGATGAATTAGAGAACGATTTGACAGAAAGAGTCAGAGATAGGATATGCTCAACTGTCCAGAAAACAGACCAGAAAGAATAGCAAAATAGAAGGGTAGTGGAGAGAGAAAGAGAGAGAGAGAGAGACAGAGACAGAGAGACAGAGACAGAGACAGAGACAGATAGAGAAAGACAGAGAAAGAGGGGGGGCAGTTTTACTTGAAGAGTTTTACAGAGAAGTGGAGATGAAAAGAGCATGATCCAGAGAATGAGAAGGAGCTAGAGGATTAGAACAGACTCCCAGAGTTAGTTTGAGGCCAAGCAGAGCAATTCAGTGAGAAGCTGAGAGAAGCCAGTTTGAATCAGTTCAGAGAAGAGTTTGAGCCAGAAAAGCTGAGCTGAACCAGCCAGCCAGAGCTCAGAAAGAACTAGAAAGGGTGACCTTATTCAGCAGTCAGCCTCCAAGACAACAATTACATCTGCCAAACATATGACACTTTTACATGCAGCAATAAATGACAACACACTCCAGCCATTTATGCATTCTACAAATGTTTATTCTGGGCTAACTCTTCTCGTCTTTACTCAGCTCAGAATTTAGTGTATATATTTGTGTGTGTGTATGTGTGTGTGTGTGTGTGTGTGTGTATGCGTGCACGCGTGTGCACGCACAGGGGGTTTGACTTAAACAGAAGCGAGACTAAGTGAGTTCTATTATAATCAAGGCCAGCTTCACAGGCACTTGGCCAGTGCACTCACTCAAGTGCTGGCTAAGATGAGCCAGGCTCTAGAAGTTTAATATCCTGTGGTTGTCTTAATACATTTCATTTAAAATGTGGGGTTTATCAATGAAATTGAAAGTGACAATGGAGTGTGTGTGAGGAGTGTGGAGCTCAAACTCAACCCCTTCCCACTACCTTCCCCACCTCTGCAGCTGTTCCCTATGCCCGGTGCTTTGTGGTCTGTGCACTGGTCTTGCCTGGCCTCCATATGACCATCAGAGCATGAGAACAAAGAAACACAGGTAGATGTGCAGCCTCAGTGGGCATCCCTGCCTGAGAAGTAGCAGTGTCATAGCCGATGCGACATCCAGAGTGCTGGACACCTCCTATCGAACTTCTATCAGATATGTCTCAGAAGAAATTATGATTCCATGAGGATTACTTATCTGGGCTCAAAGCATCCCATCAGGGAGAAGACTGGATTACTCTCACATAGTCGAGACCATTCACTCTTACTTTGCAGTTGGTTCTAGAAACCATGGATTGGGTACTGTTTATAGAAGAAAAGAGTGATGAATTTGGAAAACCTTCTAAAAGCCCACAATTCACTGAAAGTTTAGAGTTCAATGGGTTCCCTAACTTAGGCACACACTGTCACCGAGGATAGATGAGAGGTATCCATGCATGGAGGAGGGTGAGGAAATTTCCAGAAAGAATGAACAATCTGTGAACGCTTCAGATCAAATAAGCCCAGAATATGTTTCACAAAAGACATACCGAGACATCGAGAGTGATGGGGGAAGAGAGAGATGGTGACGAGATAAAAACAGAGGCTGAGAGGGCAAACCATACAGTGAGAGGAGTCCGCAACTTGGGAAGGAGCCTGGGCAGCATCAGAAATGCGAAGGTTCTTTCTCCACTGTTTGCTGTTCTTAAGATCTGTCTCACCTGCCCTTTACCTGGGGAGTCCATTTTCAACCTTGAAGTGAAGGATGTTACAGTCTTCTCTATAAAATGTCATTTTTATAAAAGGAGCCCATCATTCTTCCCCGCATCCTCCTGCCCTCTGTGCATGATACACAAGAGCCCTTCCTGCCAACTGTGCAGAGGCTAGCTGTTCTGAAAAGGGATATCCTCCTGCAGCACAGGATCACAGGGGCTCTTTCCTGATTCACTGCAGCCCCCACTGTGAGGAACACTTTTACTTCCTGCTGCCTCTCCCTGGGAGTGTGTGCTGTGCATAACCTTGGAATGGTTCCCAAGAGGGAACCAAAATGCCCCCTCAGAACTACAGCAAAGCATATTTTTCAGAATTGGCATGAATGGATTTTTTTTTGCCTTAGTAAAGACTTTTTTATCACACTGACATTTAGTTTATTAGAGCTAAGTTTACAAGACCAGTTTCTGGAGAGCTTTTACCTAAATCAGTTGCCGTTTTATATAGATAAGATGGGAAAATGCTAAAGAAAGATGGGTTTCCCCTCCGAGCTTCCACAAAATAAAGTCACATTAATTCTTTACTACCATGAAGCCGTCTCCTTAGCCACAGCCTTGAAGGGAAATAGGGTTGCCCAGAAATACATTAATTCTAGGCTTTAAATTGCATGTTACTCATTCAAATTCTTAGCTTATCTTCTTCCAATTTCTTTGGAAAGACTGAATGCTCATGCTCACCTCCATAGATTTTAATATAATTGATAGGTAGTTAAGAAGGCTTTCCCGGTGCCTGTGACTTCCTGGTGGTCTAGGATAAAATGAGTGACCCTTAAAAAACAGGAACACGGCACAGGTCTTCCTGGTTGCTGCCACTGCAGAGAGCCCCTGGGCAGCACCCCACGAGCGAACTTGAGCCTCGGGACCACAGGTAAGACCAAATTTTCTGCTGCAAGAAAGCTGCCTGGTGAGCTTGGGACACACGGAAGCAGAATTTCTCTAGAACCGGGCACGTTCTGTGTTTACCGGAAGTCCCCCACCCGCGGATCCCGGCCCGCAGCAGCTCTCTGCTCCCAGACCCGGTGAGAGAGAGACACAACCGCCTGGTCAGGTGGGCACTCCTGAGGCTGCAGAGCGGAAGAGACCACCAACTCTGCTCACCCCTGCCCACATCCCTGGCCCAAGAGGAAACTGTATAAGGCCTCTGGGATCCCGTGGGGGAGGGCCCAGGAGCGGCAGGACCCCTGCCGGAGACACCGCCGGACCCTGAAGGAAACAGACCGGATAAACAGTTCTCTGCACCCAAATCCCGTGGGAGGGAGAGCTAAACCTTCAGAGAGGCAGACAGGCCTGGGAAACCAGAAGAGACTGCTCCCTGCACACACATCTCGGACGCCAGAGGAAAAAGCCAAAGACCATCTGGAACCCTGGTGCACTGAAGCTCCTGGAAGGGGCGGCACAGGTCTTCCTGGTTGCTGCCGCTGCAGAGAGCCCCTGGACAGCACCCCACGAGCAAACCTGAGCCTCGGGACCACAGGTAAGACCAAATTTTCTGCTGCAAGAAAGCTGCCTGGTGAACTCAAGACACAGGCCCACAGGAACAGCTGAAGACCTGTAGAGAGGAAAAACTACACGCCCGAAAGCAGAACACTCTGTCCCCATAACTGACTGAAAGAGAGGAAAACAGGTCTACAGCACTCCTGACACACAGGCTTATAGGACAGTCTAGCCACTGTCAGAAATAGCAGAACAAAGTAACACTAGAGATAATCTGATGGCGAGAGGCAAGCGCAGGAACCCAAGCAACAGAAACCAAGACTACATGCCATCATCGGAGCCCAATTCTCCCACCAAAACAAACATGGAATATCCAAACACACCAGAAAAGCAAGATCTAGTTTCAAAATCATATTTGATCATGATGCTGGAGGACTTCAGGAAAGACCTGAACACACTTAGGGAAGCACAGGAAAACATTAATAAACAAGTAAAAGCCTACAGAGAGGAATCGCAAAAATCCCTGAAAGAATTCCAGGAAAACACAATCAAACAGTTGAAGGAATTAAAAATGGAAATAGAAGCAATCAAGAAAGAACACATGGAAACAACCCTGGATATAGAAAACCAAAAGAAGAGACAAGGAGCTGTAGATACAAGCTTCACCAACAGAATACAAGAGATGGAAGAGAGAATCTCAGGAGCAGAAGATTCCATAGAAATCATTGACTCAACTGTCAAAGATAATGTAAAGCGGAAAAAGCTACTGGTCCAAAACATACAGGAAATCCAGGACTCAATGAGAAGATCAAACCTAAGGATAATAGGTATAGAAGAGAGTGAAGACTCCCAGCTCAAAGGACCAGTAAATATCTTCAACAAAATCATAGAAGAAAACTTCCCTAACCTAAAAAAAGAGATACCCATAGACATACAGGAAGCCTACAGAACTCCAAATAGATTGGACCAGAAAAGAAACACCTCCCGTCACATAATTGTCAAAACACCAAACGCACAAAATAAAGAAAGAATATTAAAAGCAGTAAGGGAAAAAGGTCAAGTAACATATAAAGGGAGACCTATCAGAATCACACCAGACTTCTCGCCAGAAACTATGAAGGCCAGAAGATCCTGGACTGATGTCATACAGACCCTAAGAGAACACAAATGCCAGCCCAGGTTACTGTATCCAGCAAAACTCTCAATTAACATTGATGGAGAAACCAAGATATTCCATGACAAAACCAAATTTACACAATATCTTTCTACAAATCCAGCACTACAAAGGATAATAAATGGTAAAGCCCAACATAAGGAGGCAAGCTATACCCTAGAAGAAGCAAGAAACTAATCGTCTTGGCAACAAAACAAAGAGAATGAAAGCACACAAACATAACCTCACATCAAATATGAATATAACGGGAAGCAATAAGCACTATTCCTTAATATCTCTCAATATCAATGGCCTCAACTCCCCAATAAAAAGACATAGATTAACAAACTGGATACGCAACGAGGACCCTGCATTCTGCTGCCTACAGGAAACACACCTCAGAGACAAAGACAGACACTACCTCAGAGTGAAAGGCTGGAAAACAACTTTCCAAGCAAATGGTCAGAAGAAGCAAGCTGGAGTAGCCATTCTAATATCAAATAAAATCAATTTCCAACTAAAAGTCATCAAAAAAGATAAGGAAGGACACTTCATATTCATCAAAGGAAAAATCAACCAAGATGAACTCTCAATCCTAAATATCTATGCCCCAAATACAAGGGCACCTACATATGTAAAAGAAACCTTACTAAAGCTCAAAACACACATTGCACCTCACACAATAATAGTGGGAGATTTCAACACCCCACTCTCATCAATGGACAGATCATGGAAACAGAAATTAAACAGTGATGTAGACAGACTAAGAGAAGTCATGAGCCAAATGGACTTAACGGATATTTATAGAACATTCTATCCTACAGCAAAAGGATATACCTTCTTCTCAGCTCCTCATGGTACTTTCTCCAAAATTGACCATATAATTGGTCAAAAAACGGGCCTCAACAGGTACAGAAAGATAGAAATAATCCCATGCGTGCTATCGGACCACCACGGCCTAAAACTGGTCTTCAATAACAATAAGGGAAGAATGCCCACATATACGTGGAAATTGAACAATGCTCTACTCAATGATAACCTGGTCAAGGAAGAAATAAAGAAAGAAATTAAAAACTTTTTAGAATTTAATGAAAATGAAGATACAACATACTCAAACTTATGGGACACAATGAAAGCTGTGCTAAGAGGAAAACTCATAGCGCTGAGTGCCTGCAGAAAGAAACAGGAAAGAGCATATGTCAGCAGCTTGACAGCACACCTAAAAGCTCTAGAACAAAAAGAAGCAAATACACCCAGGAGGAGTAGAAGGCAGGAAATAATCAAACTCAGAGCTGAAATCAACCAAGTAGAAACAAAAAGGACCATAGAAAGAATCAACAGAACCAAAAGTTGGTTCTTTGAGAAAATCAACAAGATAGATAAACCCTTAGCCAGACTAACAAGAGGACACAGAGAGTGTGTCCAAATTAACAAAATCAGAAATGAAAAGGGAGACATAACTACAGATTCGGAGGAAATTCAAAAAATCATCAGATCTTACTATAAAAACCTATATTCAACAAAATTTGAAAATCTTCAGGAAATGGACAATTTCCTAGACAGATACCAGGTATCGAAGTTAAATCAGGAACAGATAAACCAGTTAAACAACCCCATAACTCCTAAGGAAATAGAAGCAGTCATTAAAGGTCTCCCAACCAAAAAGAGCCCAGGTCCAGACGGGTTTAGTGCAGAATTCTATCAAACCTTCATAGAAGACCTCATACCAATATTATCCAAACTATTCCACAAAATTGAAACAGATGGAGCCCTACCGAATTCCTTCTATGAAGCCACAATTACTCTTATACCTAAACCACACAAAGACACAACAAAGAAAGAGAACTTCAGACCAATTTCCCTTATGAATATCGACGCAAAAATACTCAATAAAATTCTGGCAAACCGAATTCAAGAGCACATCAAAACAATCATCCACCATGATCAAGTAGGCTTCATCCCAGGCATGCAGGGATGGTTTAATATACGGAAAACCATCAACGTGATCCATTATATAAACAAACTGAAAGAACAGAACCACATGATCATTTCATTAGATGCTGAGAAAGCATTTGACAAAATTCAACACCCCTTCATGATAAAAGTCCTGGAAAGAATAGGAATTCAAGGCCCATACCTAAACATAGTAAAAGCCATATACAGCAAACCAGTTGCTAACATTAAACTAAATGGAGAGAAACTTGAAGCAATCCCACTAAAATCAGGGACTAGACAAGGCTGCCCACTCTCTCCCTACTTATTCAATATAGTTCTTGAAGTTCTAGCCAGAGCAATCAGACAACAAAAGGAGATCAAAGGGATACAGATCGGAAAAGAAGAGGTCAAAATATCACTATTTGCAGATGACATGATAGTATATTTAAGTGATCCCAAAAGTTCCACCAGAGAACTACTAAAGCTGATAAACAACTTCAGCAAAGTGGCTGGGTATAAAATTAACTCAAATAAATCAGTTGCCTTCCTCTATACAAAAGAGAAACAAGCCGAGAAAGAAATTAGGGAAACGACACCCTTCATAATAGACCCAAATAATATAAAGTACCTCGGTGTGACTTTAACCAAGCAAGTAAAAGATCTGTACAATAAGAACTTCAAGACACTGAGGAAAGAAATTGAAGAAGACCTCAGAAGATGGAAAGATCTCCCATGCTCATGGATTGGCAGGATTAATATGGTAAAAATGGCCATTTTACCAAAAGCAATCTACAGATTCAATGCAATCCCCATCAAAATACCAATCCAATTCTTCAAAGAGTTAGACAGAACAATTTGCAAATTCATCTGGAATAACAAAAAACCCAGGATAGCTAAAGCTATCCTCAACAATAAAAGGACTTCAGGGGGAATCACTATCCCTGAACTCAAGCAGTATTACAGAGCAATAGTGATAAAAACTGCATGGTATTGGTACAGAGACAGACAGATAGACCAATGGAATAGAATTGAAGACCCAGAAATGAACCCACACACATATGGTCACTTGATTTTTGACAAAGGAGCCAAAACCATCCAATGGAAAAAAGATAGTATTTTCAGCAAATGGTGCTGGTTCAACTGGAGGGCAACATGTAGAAGAATGCAGATCGATCCATGCTTATCACCCTGTACAAAGCTTAAGTCCAAGTGGATCAAGGACCTCCACATCAAACCAGACACACTCAAACTAATAGAAGAAAAACTAGGGAAGCATCTGGAACACATGGGCACTGGAAAAAATTTCCTGAACAAAACACCAATGGCTTATGCTCTAAGATCAAGAATCGACAAATGGGATCTCATAAAACTGCAAAGCTTCTGTAAGGCAAAGGACACTGTGGTTAGGACAAAACGGCAAGCAACAGATTGGGAAAAGATCTTTACCAATCCTACAACAGATAGAGGCCTTATTTCCAAAATATACAAAGAACTCAAGAAGTTAGACCGCAGGGAAACAAATAACCCTATTAAAAAATGGGGTTCAGAGCTAAACAAAGAATTCACAGCTGAGGAATGCCGAATGGCTGAGAAACACCTAAAGAAATGTTCAACATCTTTAGTCATAAGGGAAATGCAAATCAAAACAACCCTGAGATTTCACCTCACACCAGTGCGATTGGCTAAGATCAAAAACTCAGGTGACAGCAGATGCTGGCGAGGATGTGGAGAAAGAGGAACACTCCTCCATTGTTGGTGGGATTGCAGACTGGTAAAACCATTCTGGAAATCAGTCTGGAGGTTCCTCAGAAAATTGGACATTGAACTGCCTGATGATCCAGCTATACCTCTCTTGGGCATATACCCAAAAGATGCCTCAACATATAAAAGAGACACGTGCTCCACTATGTTCATCGCAGCCTTATTTATAATAGCCAGAAGCTGGAAAGAACCCAGATGCCCTTCAACAGAGGAATGGATACAGAAAATGTGGTACATCTACACAATGGAATATTACTCAGCTATCAAAAACAACGAGTTTATGAAATTCGTAGGCAAATGGTTGGAACTGGAAAATATCATCCTGAGTGAGCTAACCCAATCACAGAAAGACATACATGGTATGCACTCATTGATAAGTGGCTATTAGCCCAAATGCTTGAATTACCCTAGATCCCTAGAACAAACGAAACTCAAGACGGATGATCAAAATGTGAATGCTTCACTCCTTCTTTAAATGAGGAAAAAGAATACCCTTGGCAGGGAAGGGAGAGGCAAAGATTAAAACAGAGACTGAAGGAACACCCATTCAGAGCCTGCCCCACATGTGGCCCATACATATACAGCCACCCAATTAGACAAGAAGGATGAAGCAAAGAAGTGCAGACCGACAGGAGCCGGATGTAGATCGCTCCTGAGAGACACAGCCAGAATACAGCAAATATAGAGGCGAATGCCAGCAGCAAACCACTGAACTGAGAATAGGTCCCCTATTGAAGGAATCAGAGAAAGAACTGGAAGAGCTTGAAGGGGCTCGAGACCCCAAAAGTACAACAATGCCAAGCAACCAGAGCTTCCAGGGACTAAGCCACTACCTAAAGACTATACATGGACTGACCCTGGACTCTGACCCCATAGGTAGCAATGAATATCCTAGTAAGAGCACCAGTGGAAGGGGAAGCCCTGGGTCCTGCTAAGACTGAACCCACAGTGAACTAGTCTATGGGGGGAGGGCGGCAATGGGGGGAGGGTTGGGAGGGGAACACCCATAAGGAAGGGGAGGGGGGAGGGGGATGTTTGCCCGGAAACCGGGAAAGGGAATAACACTCGAAATGTATATAAGAAATACTCAAGTTAATAAAAAAAAAAAAAAAAAAAAAAAACAGGAACACAAGCCGACTTCTGTGGCTCTATAACACACCGCAACCACGTTGCCTATGGATTTCCAGTCTATGCTCAATCAACCCCGTGATGTAAGGCAATGTCCCCTCCAGGACTCAAACAAAATAAATTGAGCTTGAAAGGGTTCAAGGAACTTGCCTACTTTGGTGTATTTACTAGAGAGCTAGGGCTTAAAAGCAGGTATGATTCATTGCAAAAGCCCTTTCTTACTTTTCTGTCTCATGTAAACACAGCATAAACCAAGGAGAAGAAGGGTTCTGAGACGGAGGTCTGATTTGCAATAATAAACCCGTGTCATTTATTTAAAGTCAGTGAAATCAGGGAGACTTTGAATATTTTGCCTCCATGATAAAATATTTGTTGGAAAGCATTTAGCTAGTAATTCTAATATCTTCATTCAGTTAGCCAATTGTCCCTACTCTGCAGAAGATATGACAAAGATCAGTAAATAAACTTAAGAACAATTTCATTTGTTGGACATCAAACATCATTTTAGATCCAAATTTGGGGTTACCTTGGTTGTGGAAAACAACAGTGCAGTAAGGAAAGAATTCAAGGGGGAAGGTGATGGGCATGGAAAGGGGAAAGAATTAGGGAGGAGAATACAGAGGTTCAAGGTCAAGTATCTCTTCCAACAGATAGTTGAAAACCATTGTATGGCATCAGCGAAGCCATGGGATTTGATGTGGAATGAAAAGCAAGGTGTGAGTTGTGAGGATACCGAAGCCTAGTCCGGAAGTATCAAATGCTGAGTCTCTGAGTCACCCAGGGATTTCTGACATCACACTTCTTCTTCTTCCTCTTCTTCCTCTTCCTCCTCCTCCTCCTATTCCAATCAAACAAAAACAGCTGCTTACCTTATGTGCATGAACCAAGCTATAGGGGGTAGGGAAGAAAACAGCAGAGAGAGAAATTTAGCACAAGGCAAGAAGTACTTTCTGTTTATTAATTTCTGTATTCCTGCAATAAAAGGAAACAGTACAAAGCATGTCAGACCAGGGAGAGGGGCCTGGGACTTGAGAACGCACTTCTGGGGTCCAAATGAGATACAGATGCCTGTGCTGTGAGTGTACGCATGCTGCACACTTGCATCTTAAGTCATGGACAGGTTTCTGTGCAATCTGAATCTCACTGACACTGCAAATTCTGTTAACTTAGTCAATTAACAGAATGAATGGAGAAGAACAGGATGAATCTTACGAGGAACAAGGATGAGCTTTACTTTTTGACAGGTGGGAACTTCACTCTGGGCACTTTCCATCGAGCATAAGGGAAAATAAATTCACAAAGGCAAAGGGTGTCCAATCACAGAAATGCAAATGTTCGAAGATACATGAGTTCTGATGTGGAAGATATATTATCATATGTGTGATTTCCTCAGTGAGAGGAAATATCAGATTTATGAATATGCTGTGCTCCATCCCCGTCTGAAGAGAAATGTGAAAAGGAAATATGACTTCGGGCCGTGACTTACGTTCTGCATCTCCTAAGAATCTTCAAAAGGGGATTTTCACTACATCACTAAAAGTACCAGTGCTGGGCAGATGGGCAGATGGATGAAGCCCTTGGCTTGCAAGTGGAAGGACTAGAGTTTGTATTTTCACAATCTATATAAATCCCAGAGATGTATGGCTTCCCATCTGTAATTTCAGTATCAGGGGATCCCCACAGCAAGATGACTAGCTAGCTACACCAGCTCTGCTGCTTAACTCTGGGTTCAATTGACAGACCATCCTGCCCAATGAATATGATAGAACGTGACCTAGAATGAATGCCAGTGTCAACCTCATGCCCTACATACACAGAAACAGACAAACACACACACACACACATACAGACAGACAGAAACATATATACACATACATACACATACAAAAACACATATACACACACAAACACATACATAGCACACATACAAATATATACACACATACACACACACAAACACATACACAGCACACATACAAATATATACACACACATACACACACAAACACATACATAAACACATATACACATACACACATACACAAACACATACACACACATACACACATATACACACACATACACACACAGAACACACATAGACAAACAAACACACTCAAACACATACACACACAACATACACACACATATACACACACATACACACACGTACACACATACACAAACACACACACAAACACATACACACACAACACACACACAACACACATACACAAACACACACACTCAATCACATACACACAACATACACACACATATACACACAACACACATACACAAACACATACACAAACACATACACACACAACATACATACACATGCACACACATGCACACACATACACATACATATACACTTACACACACACACTCAGAGAGAGAGATTGAGAGACAGAGACAGAAAGAGACAGAGACAGAGATGAAGACTGAGACAGAGATATACAATGTTAAAATATACACACACACACCTATACAACACACAGACACAGCCTAGAAAAGAAAAGGGGAGAAAGGAATCAGGATGCTGAGAGAGAGTGAAATGTGTAGACACAATTCATTGCAAACAAATTCAGCACTGTGGGCATGAAGTCTGCTTATTAATTCCTTGCTGCATGACAGAAGTGAGTTAGTATTCTGTCTCCAAGCCTGGGCATCTTCATCTGCAAAATAAGAGGATTAAATCAGATGGTTACTAAGGTTATTTCCAATTTTACAAAATCTATTTAGATAAACAGAGTAACAGTGTTCAATGTACTTAGAAGAAAGGGAAACAGACCAGCCAATTTGACAAGGTCCGTGCAAAAGAATTACTGTTGTGTTATATAAAGAAAAAGATCCTGTCTTTTTAATAAGATGAGAGCAATGGCTGAAATTAATTTCCACAAAGGTTGGGAAGTGGCATGTGTACACAGACAATGAGTAAATTGGTGCTGTAATAGGGTGGCTTAAATGGCAATGGGGAGACAATAAAGGCGAAAGAACACTTTCTGTTCTTTCAGGATATTAAAACTTAACGGAACACGCTTAAAAAGGAATATAAGTCTCAAAGCAAAGCCTAAATCCACCACTCTGCTTTGCAACTGCTAGTAATGTCATCCAGTACACCTATGACCTCTGTCACCTTTATTAACACGTCCCCACAGAATTCAGCAAAACACTGTAGCTGCAAGCATTTTTTGTAACAAAGTGATATTATGCTTAAGCTGTGGCCAAAGAAGCGATTTTATTGAAAGGCGACAGAAGAGGAGGAGGAGGAGGAGGAGGAGGAGGAGGAGGAGGAGGAGGAGGAGGAGGAGGAGGAGGAGAAAGGAGGAGGAGGAGGAGGAGAAAGGAGGAGGAGGAGAAAGGAGGAAGGAGGAGGAGGAGAAAGGAGGAAGGAAAGGAAGGAAGAAAAGGCTACATAAAGGGAGCCAAGCAACGCCAGATTGAGAAATACTTTTCTGTGTCTTCCTCCAGATGCAATGGCTACAGCTATAATGCCTATTTAAGGCTGTCTGTGAGTTCAGAGAAGGAAGCCTCATTGTAGGCATGCACCACCAGAAGGAAACTAGAATCTAATAATACATTTGTACCTTCAGAGTTGCTTTGCGTGGCTTCTCTTCAAACGTCTTTTTCATAAAGGAAAAATAAAATGTCGATTGAACTAAGCTGTAGTCATTTCTGCTATCCTGTCTTCCCTTGCTGATGTGCAATCAAAGTTTGATCCAATTGTGAGCTTTTGAATGTGAAAGGATCCAAGCAACAATGTCAAATATGGCAGTGGTGTGGACGCAGAGTAGTAGAGAAGCTTCCTTTCCATAACATATGTGTACAAAATGCCTAGTCCCGTCACTGCCTGCTGTATGTCAAAAGGACAACTGTATGCTGACAAAGTTTATACCACAACTCAAAAGGAGCTAAAGACACATGGGATAATGATGTGGGCTGTCAGCAAATTCCTAAAGCTAGTGATGAATTCAAGGTAGATCTTCTAGCAAAGTACTCTTGGGGCTGAGACTGAAAGCCATGCACCTGGTAAGAGGGATACTCTGTGCCTGTAACCTGCGATCCCAGTTGAGTAAGAGTCTGGTAACCTGGAAACCCTCAGGGCTGGAAGAGGCCAGCTGCTTATTCCTCAAGTTGAATCAGTTAAAAGAAGGCTCTGAAAATTCTAGTCTTAACAATAAATACATTGGTCCCATGCCATACAAAAGCTGTTAGCCTGCTGGTGAGGACAGTGCTTTATCTTATGTGTCCTGAGCACAGCAGACAGCAGCAGGACATCATTTGGAGGAGAGGATGCACAGATCTATAAATAAAAGGCCAGGCTCCTCAAAGCTTAAAAATCCCATTCATCCAAGATGTTTGGCTTGGTTGACTCACATTTGGAAATGACCAAAAGGCAGTTGTCATGGAAGTCCACCATATTTTGAAGGATAGCATATGTTTCAAGACCTCAGAGTTCAAGGCTCGTGAGCTCATATTGTCTGGAAGTAGTTTGCAACATATGCATGACTTTTAGGGAAGACACGTTCGTGTTTATTAAGATGCAGGCAAAGAGGATAACAGGAAAGGCAGATGCTCCTAAGAGTGAAAGTCAAGGTCCATGGAGGAAAATGAACAACTGAATTCTTGTTGAAGGGCAGGGACTACGATTACAAGGGGCCATGCTGTCTCCACAGAGAGGCCAAGAGGTCTCACAATTTCTGCACAAGATTCAATGCTCACTCATATCTTCCTGCTGACAGAATATCTTTATGTCTACCCCATATTGCCATACTCTCTAAATTAAACGTCCCCAGGCACATGCTGATGATGAACCACAAGAGGCCAAGGCAGGCTTGTTTAATGCCTCTGTGTACTGCTCTTCTTGCAATGGTTGAAGATGTATCCTATGTATTGCCATCTAAGTTGGCAGACTGAAGAAAAGGGTTGACCATCAGACAGAGAGTGTACATAAGCACGCTGCAGCATGTGGGAAGATACTTAATCCAGAACACCCTGAGGCTCTTCCACACAGTGCAGCAGGGGTCAAAGGCACACTCATTTTCAATTTGTCTGTCCATCTTAAGCATAGTAGAACATAGAGAATATTCCTCTGACTTCCTTTAGCAATTGAAAGCTTAGGGGAGACATGAACAGAGGCTTTAAATATCCATTTTGGACCTCTTGTGGTTCACCATCAGAACATGCACAGTACCTACTAATTAGAATCGGCACCACAAAGCAGGGACTAAGGAATCCCCAGTGCTCAACCTAGACTGAAGAGCATTCATCCCAGAACAAAAGTTACCATTCTGACCACAATCTTAAGAGACACAAGGTCTTGCTGTTTCTGAACCATTGTTTCTCAAGATAGTTTGTGACACACCACCATGACTAACCAAAGATAAGAGCTAATCCCAGTTCAGCTAAACAGACATATTTGGAAGATTTCATTGCCAGACACGATTGCTAAGAAGACACAAAACATCCAAGAAAATTAACACTTGAGAGCCCCAAGAACAAATAAAAAAGAAAAAGAATTCTTCCTAGAAAGGTTATGCCTGAATAGTCAGAAAGTCTGTGTCATTGAGTCTAAAAGATAAAGGCCAACGAAAGAATCTAGATAAAGCAGAAAGAAATAGTACAAGAGACAGACAATGCCACCCTTTGATGTAACAGTATCAAAAGTATGAAATTAGGTAAAAGTTCAAAGTTGCTACCTCATCATAAAAATTTCAGAAAAGAAGAAAAGTGGATACAATGTAGTTATAGTTTGGAGTGAACTATTCAGGTGTTAAAAGAATTCAGGGAAACAGTAAAAGGTCTAGAAAATGAAAACTGAAGTGTAAATAATACTATTAAATAGTCCAAGGAAAAATAGGCTAAAGTTTCAAAGGAATACATTAAATATGGAGTACAGGATGAGAGGCTTTCAAAAGAAGTCAGGAAAATAGTACACAGAGAAGGGAATTGCAAAGGCCTTCTCTCTCCTAACACGGAAATTGATGGATTTGAGAAGAAGGATATTAAAAAGATCTTTAAGAGTCTGCAGGAAATAGAAGTGCTAGGACAAAGCATGGATGTCATGTAAAATATTTTATGACAAACTGCTGGACCGAGCCAATAATTCTTAGGCTAAGAAGCAAGTGTTGTTGTATAGAGAGGAGAGGTGTGGAGGTTTGGAGACACGGGGAGATTCCTGAAGTATCTTCTTTTAATAAAAGAGTGTTCTATAACCTACCAAAAGAAAGAGAATAAGTAGAAAATAATCACAGATGTAGCGATTACGTCTGTAGTAGCGATTACGTCTGTAGTAGCTCAATGATGCCCAAGAAGCAAGGTAAGAACTGACTAGAGAGGGCAGAATGTTACCAAAGACAACGGAATCCAAAGGTAAAAGCCAAGAACGTTTTTGAGTGAAGAGTTTACACAAGAAGTGCAAACACTTCATAGTGGACGATAATTGAAATTTGCATATACAAAAGTCTTAGTGATATTTCACGTAATCTGAAAAAGTTGTTAAATATCAAATGAGATTATAGGTTTATTAAAACTGTAGAGCATTGTGCATTTCATTTGATTTCCACCTGTCCATTATCAGTAAATACAGATGAGATTCAGGTTTGTATGGTGGTCTTATATCCTGAGACATTGCTATATTTATATGTTCTAAGGCAATTTTTTTGCTTGTTTGTTTTTATCTCCCCTAGGATTCTTCAGCATTTATCATCACACCATAGGAACACACTGCCTTCTTCTTTATTCTCTTTATGAATTACTTCCTTTTACTTACCCTAGCAGTTAGTACACATAGCACGTGTTGGATAAAAGTGGGGCAATAGGAATAGATATTTTTTAATTGGATTCTTTTATCTCGCATTTCAAATGTTATTTCAAATGTTCACTTTCCTGGTTTCCTGTCCATAAACCCTCCATGCCATCTCCCTATCACTTCTTCTATAAGGGTGTTCCCCTCTCTAACCACACACTTCCCACCCTGGCATTTCCCTACACTGGGAGGGCCAGTCTTGCCAGGACACAAGGCTTCTACTCCCATTGGTGCCCAACTCTTTCAATGTGTACTCTTTGGGTAGTGGTTTAGTCCCTGGGAGCTCGGGTTGTTTCATATTGTTCTTATGTGGTTGCAAGCCCCTTCAGTTCTCAGTTCAATGGTTGGCTGCCAGCATTCACTTCTGTATTGGTCAGGCTCTGGCAGAGCCTCTCAGGAGACAACTATATCAGGTTCCTGTCAGCATGCACTTCTTGGCATCAGCAATATTGTCTGGGTATGGTGGCTTTATATGAGATGGATATGGGCTGGATCCCCAGGTGGAGCAGGCTCTAAATGGCCATTCCTTCAGTCTCTGCTCCAAAATTTGTCTCCATATCTTCTCCTATGAATATTTTTATTCCCTCTTTTAAGAAGGACTGGAGCATCTGCACTTTGATAATTCTGCTTCTTGAGCTTCATGTGGTCTGTGGATTGTATCTTGGGTAATTCAAGCTTTGGGCTAATATCCACTTATCAGTGAATGCATACCATGTGTGGTTTGGTTTTGGTTTTGTGTGTGTGTGTGTGTGTGTGTGTGTGTGTGTGTGTGTGTGTGTGTGTGTGTGTGTGTGAGAGAGAGAGAGAGAGAGAGAGAGAGAGAGAGAGATTGGGTTACCTCACTCAGGATGATATTTTCTAGTTCCATAAATTTGCCTATGAATTTCATAAAGTCTTCGTTTTGGATAGCTGAGTAGTACTCCATTGTGCAGATGTAGCACATTTTCTGTATCCATTCCTCTGTTGAAGGGCATCTGGGTTCTTTCCAGCTTCTGGCTATTATAAATAAGGCTGCTGTGAACATAATGGAGTATATGGAGTCCTTGTTGTATGTTGGAGCATCATTTGGGTACATGCCCAGGAGTGGTATAGCTGGGTCTTCATTTAGTTTTATATCCAGTTTTCTGAGGAACACCCAGAATGATTTCCAGAGTGGTTGTACCAGTTTGAAATCCTACCGATAATGGAGGAGCAGTCCTCATTCTCCACATCCTCGCCAGCATCTGGTGTCACCTGAGATTTTGATCTTAGCTTTTCTGACTGGCGTAAGAGAATCTCATGGTTGTTTTGACTTGTATTTCCCTGATGACTAAGAATGTTGAACATTTCTTTAGGTACTTCTCGGCCATTTGATATCCCTCAGCTGAGAATTTTTCTTTAGCTCTGGTCCCCATTTTTAATTTGGTTTTTTGACTCTCCCGAGGCTAACTTCCTGAGTTCTTTTTATATATTGGATATTAGCCCTCTATTGCATGTAGGATTGGTAAAGATCTTTTCCCAGGTTGCCGTTTTGTCCTGATGACAGTGTCCTTTGCCTTACAAGAGATTTGCAATTCTATGAGGTCCCATTTGTTGATTCTTGACCTTAGAGCATAAGCCATTGGTGCTCTGTTCAGTAAATTTTCCCCAGTGACCGTGTGTTCAAGGCTCTTCCCCACTTTTTCTCCTATTAGTTTGAGTGTATCTAGTTTTATGTCCAGGTCTTTGATCCACTTGGATTTAAGCTTTGTACAGGGTGATGCGAATGAATCAATTTGCGTTCTTCTACATTCTGATCTCCAGTTAAACCAGCACCATTTGTCGAAAATGCTATCTTTTTTCCACTGGATGGTTTTAGCTCCTTTGAAAAAGATCAAGTGACCATAGGTGTGTGGGTACATTTCTGGGTCTTCAATTCTATTCCACTGATCTAACTGATCCAGTCTCTGTTTCAATACCATATGGGTTTGTTTGTTTTTTGTTTTTTTTTTTTATCAGTATTACCCTGTAATACAGCATGAGGTCAGGGATGGTGACTCCTCTAGAAGTTCTTTTATTGTTGAGGATAGTTTTCACAATCCTGGATTTTTTGTTATTCCAGATGAATTTGCAAATTGCTCTTACTAACTCTATGAAGAATTGAGTTGGAATTTGGTGGGGATTGTATTGAATCTGTAGATTGATTTTGGTCAAATGGCCATTTTTACTATATTAATCCTGCTACTCCATGGGAGTCTTTCCATCTTCTGAGGTCTTCCTCAATTTCTTTCTTCAGAGACCTGAAGTTCTTGTCATACAGATCTTTCACTTGCTTGGTTAAAGTCACATCAAGGTATTTTATGTTATTTGTGACTATTGTGAATGGTGTCATTTCCCTGATTTCTTTCTCAGCCAGTTTATCCTTTGAGAAGCAGGTTACTGATTTGTTTGAGTTAATTTTATACCCAGCCACTTTGCTGAAGTTGTTTATCAGGCTTAGTAATTCTCTGGTGGAACTTTTGGGGTCACTTAAGTACATTATCATACCATCTGAAAATAGTGATATTTTGACTTCTTCCTTTCCAATTTGTATCCCTTTGACATCCTTTTTTTTTCTTTTCTGATTGCTCTGGCTAGGACTTTGAGTACTATATTGAATAAGTAGAAAGAGAGTGGGTAGCCTCCTCTAGTCCCGGATTGCTTCAGATTTCTCTCCATTTAGTTTGATGTTGGCTACTGGTTTGCTGTATATTGCTTTTACTATGTTTAGGTATGGGCCTTGAATTCCTGATCTTTCCAAAAATTTTAACATGAAGGGGCGCTGAAGTTTGTCAAATGCTTTTTCATCATCTAATGATAAGATCATGTGGGTTTTTTGTTTGTTTGTTTGGTTGGTTGGTTTTTGTTTTTGAGTTTGTTTCAATGGTGGATTACCTTGATGGATTTTTATATATTGAACCATCCCTGCATACCTGGGATGAAGCCTACTTGATCTTGATGGATGATTGCTTTGATGTGTTCTTGGATTCAGTTTGTGAGAATTTTATTGAGTATTTTTGCAATAATATTCATAAGGGATATTTCTGAAGTTCTCTTTCTTTGTTGGGTCTTTATGTGGTTTAGGTATAAGCATAATTTTGGCTTCATTGAAGTAATTGGGTAGTGTTCCTTCTGATTCTATTTTGTGAAATAGTTTGGACAGTATTGGTATGAGGTCTTCTATGAAGGTCTGATAGAATTCTGCACAAAACCCATCTGGTCCTGGGCTCTTTTTGATTGGGAAACTTTTAATAACTGCTTCTATTTCTTTAGGAGTTATGGGACTGTTTAGATGGTTTATCTGATCCTGCTTTAACATTGGTACCTGCTATCTGTCTAGAAAATTGTCCATTTCATCCAAATTTTCCAGTTTCATTGAATATAGGCTTTTGTAGTAGCATCTGATTTTTTTTTAATTTCCTCAGTTTATGATGTTATGTCTCTCATTTCATTTCTAATTTTGTTAATTTAGTTACCCTCTCTGTGCCCTCTGATTAGTCTGGCTAAAGGTTTATCTATCTTGTTGATTTTCTCAAAGAACCAGCTCCTGGTTTTGTTGATTCTTTGTATAGTTCTTTTCATTTCTACTTGTTTGATTTCATCCCTGAGTTTGATTATTTCCTGCCTTCTACTCTACTTAGGTGTATTTCCATCTTTTTGTTCTAGAGCTTGTACATGTGCTGTCAAGCTGCTAACATATGTTCTCTCCTGTTTCTTTTTGGAAGCACTCAGAGCTATGAATTTTCCTCTTAGCACTGCTCTCATTGTGTCCCATAAGTTTGGGTATGTTGTACCTTCATTGTCATTAAATTCTGAAAAGTCTTTAATTTCTTTATTTCTTCCTTGACCAAGTTATCATTGAGTAGAGTATTATCCAACGTCCATGTGTATGTGGACTTTCTGTTGTTTTTGTTGGTATTGAAGACCAGCCTTAGTCTGTGGTGATCTGATAGGATGCATGGGATTATTTCAAACTTCTTGTATCTGTTCAGGCCTGTTTTCTGATCAATTATATGGTCAGTTTCAGAGAAGGTACCATGAGGTGTTGAAAAGAAGGTATATTCTTTTATTTTAGGATGAAATGTTCTATAAATATCTGTTAAATCCATTTGGTTCATAACTTCGGTTAGTTTCTCTACGTCTCTGTTTAGTTTCTGTTTACATGATCTCTCCATTGATGAGAGTGGGGTGTTGAAATTTCCCACCATTATTGTGTAAGGTGCAATGTGTGCTTTGAACTTTAGTAAAGTTTCTTTCATGAATGTAAGTGCCCTTGCATTTGGAGCATAGATATTCAGAATTGAGAATTCATCTTGGTGGATTTTTCCTTTAATGAATATGAAGTGTACTTCCTTATCTTTTTTGATAACTTTTAATTAAAATTCAATTTTATTCAATATTAGAATGGCTATTTCAGCTTGTTTCTTCAGACCATTCACTTGGAAAATTGTTTCCCAGCCTTTTACTCTGAGGTAGTATGGGTCTTTGTCACTGAAGTATGCAGCAAAATGTTGGATCCTCTTTATGTATCTAGTCTGCTTATCTATGTCTTGTTATTGGGGAATTTAGTCCATTGATGTTAAGAGATTTTAAGAAATAGTGATTTTTTGTTCCCTGTTATTTTTGTTGTTACAGGTGAAATTATATTTGCATGGCTCTCTTCTTTTGGTTTCATTGCAAGAATATTACTTTCTTGCTTTTTCCAGTGTGTAGCTTCCCTCCTTGTGTTGGAGTTTTCCATCTATTATCCTTTGTAGGGCTGGATTTGTGGAAAGATATTGTGTAAATTTGGTTTTGTCATGGAATATCTTGGTTTCTCCATCTATGGTAATTGAGAGTTTTGCAGGATACAGTAACCTGGGCTGGCATTTGTGTTCTCTTAGGGTCTGTATGACATCAGTCCAGGATCTTCTGGCTTTCATAGTCTCTGGTGAGATGTCTGATGTAATTCTGATAGGTTTGTCCTATATATTATTGGACCTTTTCCCCTTACTGCTTTTAATATTCTTTCTTTGTTTTGTGTGATTGGTGCTTTGACTATTATGTGACAGGAGGAATTTCTCTTCTGGTCCAATCTATTTAAGTTCTGTAGGCTTCCTTTATGACTATAGGCATCTCTTGTTTTTAGTTTAGGGAAGTTTTCTTCTATAATTTGGTGAAGATATTTACTGGCCCTTTAATTTGGGAGACTTTTCTCTCTTCTTTACCTATTATCCTTAGGTTTGCTCTTCTCATTGTGTCCTGGATTTCCTGGATGTTTTGCATTAGGAGCCTTATACATTTTACATTATCTTTGACAGTTTTGTCAATGTTTCCTCTGGTATCTTCTGCCCCTGAGAGTCTCTCGTTTATCTCTTTTTTTTTCAATTTGGTTTCTTTTTTTTTTTATTAACTTGAGTATTTCTTATATACATTTCGAGTGTTATTCCCTTATATTCTGTTAATGATGCTTGTGTCTATGTCTCCTGATCTCCTTCCTAGGATTTCTATCTCTAGGGTTGTCTCTCTTTGTGCTTTCTTTATTGTTTGTATTTCCACTTTTAAATCCTGGATTGTTTTATTCAATGTCTTTACCCATGTTGTTGTGCTTTCCTGTAATTCTTTAAGGAATTTTTGTGTTTACTCTTTAAGAGCTTCTACTTGTTTACTTATATTGTCCTGTATTTCTTTAAGGGAGTTATTTATGTCCTGCTTAAAGTCCCCTATCATCATCATGAGATGTGATTTTAAATCCAAATCACTTGTCTCTCATTATCATTGTCTCTGGTGTTAGCTTGTCTTGCTGTCTCTGACAGTGGCTTGACCCTCCTGTAAGCCTGTGTGTCAGGACTCTTGTAGACCTATTTTCTTACAACTGGATCTGGGTACAGAGAGCTGTGGGACCAGTTCAGCTCCAGGTGCCAGTAACCAGAAGGGTCTTTTCCCAGACTGCTCCTGGGTTTGTGTGTCCTGAGGCCTACAGGTGGGACTCACGGAGCAGAAGTGTTGGTCTTCCCTCTGCTTTCAGGTGTGTCAGTGCTCTGTGGAGACCCACAGGGAGCATAGTGCCACTGGGAACCCCAGTTTGGGCTCTGGATCCTCCCTGTTCAAGGAGGTGGTGGTGAGGGGTTCTGGTGGTGGGTGCGGGTAGAGGTGTGCTCTGTCCATGCTTCAACAGCACCCCCACAGGAATGGACATTCTTATCTGATATCCAGTCTTAGGAACAGCATTCAAGCCTCCGATGTGTAGTTATTGATACTACCTGAGCAGCCATGTAGATGTTCTTATCAGAATGAAGCCTTCTGAGCTAAATAAAAGTTGTGAGGGGGTTGGGGATTTAGCTCAGTGGAAGAGTGCTTGCCTAGGAAGCGCAAGGCCCTGGGTTTGGTCCCCAGCTCCAAAAAAAAGGAACCAAAAAAAAAAAAAAAAGTTGTGAGACGTGAGAATAAATATAATGGGAGCCTTGTCAGGTATTAGTGGGACAGCGTTCAGACAACCCCTTATTGTCAATTTGACTTTACTGATTTGTTCTTTCAGAGATAAGAGTTTCATGTCTTTCTTCAATTCAGTGGGTGTGGGTCACATCTTTCACCTTTAAACTTGATGCTAATTTGAATGTAGTGTGTGCGCGCGTGTGTGTGTGTGTGTGTGTGTAGGTGCAGGTGCAAGTGCATGTGTTTGGTGCTTGGGTATGTATGTTAAGAAATATCCATACTTTATTATATTTTTTTAAAATGAATTTTTAGTAGAAGGTGAGCACATATCTTTCCAAGCCTGTAAGAATAAACACATTCTCAGCCTTTATTAACCCACATTAGATTAAGAGATTATTGAGTAAATCTGCACTCCAAGGAACTTCATATTTTATTCGTGATACGATTTTGGATTCTGTACTGCTCTTGTTGTTGCTCTTGTTGTGGTGGTGTTGGTCGTTGTCACGTGAAGAAATATTCTTAGTAAACAGTTATGGTGGCTTTACAATGGAAAATAAGATCTCGCTCCCTTTATGCTGTGTTCCCTCTACCTCTCATTCTCCCTCCATCTCCCCTTCCCTCTCCCCTCCCTCTTCCTCTCTCCCTTTTCTTCTCCAGGCTCTGCCTCTTCCCTCAGAGCTCTCCTCTCCCTCCTCCAAACCCCTGAAGAACTCATCATGAAAGCTGTCTGGGTTCCTTTCACTGCAGTGACTTGTGCTAGTGCAACTTGTGTATTGTAATAAAGTTGCATAGAATTTATAAATCTTTCAGAATCGTATTTGGCAAGCGATTTTTACCAAAGGATCCTACATTTCATTTCATTTCCAAAACTGTTTTAGAATGTTCAGGAATGTACAAAGTATAAGGCTTCATTTGAAGTTACATATCAATTTTCAGCGCAGATTCTAAGTGTCTGTAATTATTTTACCATATTAATGGTTAAGGTTTTATTTTGTAATTTGAGGGTTTCATCTCAAAAAAAAATAGTTTCTGCTTTTAGACATTGCCTTACTCCTACAGTCCATGGTACTTTAGTGTACTTCTGTTTTATAGTCCTAAAATGTACCTTCATTAATATTTTCTTCCTTCTTTATTTGCTGCTTTTACTCAACTTTATCTCACCGTTACACTGAGCCTCTATATCATTTATTTACTGCTTCAGTCGCGTGAATACTTGCTGCCATACAATTTATTTTGAACACTAAAACTCTACCTAGCTTACAGTATAAAGTAGTTATGAAGTTTTATAGTATGTTCCTACCCATTTTACAACACAATTTTTATTTTTGTCACGGGTTATTTTGCGTTCATGTTTTAATTTCTACACGGTTTAGTGTTGGTTTTCTATAATTGTTATTGTTTCTGATTTTATTTTATAATGGTTTGAGATTATAGTGTTCATAAACTTCACTTTGTGGAATTTATTAAGAGTTTGCTTTGCAGTGTAAAACTTTGTAAGAATGTGAAAAAATCTGATTCTATTTAAAAATATTAATACTGGTATTTACTGAAGATAATTACTTTAACTTGTTTTTCTCTAAACATTCCTTAATGTTTGACTAATGTATCAGTCAAGACCTGCTGTTATATTTCTTTCTACTGTTTATATTTGCAGGAAACTTGGCACTTTGAATTTTGATGTAATGCCATTCAGTTAATGAAGAGAAACATTTGGTTTAATTTGGAATTTAAATAATTTCACTATTAATCGTTTTTATTCACTATTTTAATGTGTCTTTCCTTAAGTTGGATATTGTCTAAATGCACCTTGAATTTGTTTCTGTATATTTTATTTTTTTGCCTTATTTGGATTATATTATCATAATATTCAGCTAATTTATTTTTTCCACACATAATGGCACTCATTCATCCTTTTTACCTTTTTTGTTGTATTCTTTGTATCACTTCACATGAATCATTTTCTCTTGAAATTTAAAAGCCATCTGTACTTATCTGTACTTGCCATTGTGTTTTCTGTGTGTGTGTGTGTGTGTGTGTGTACATATACTTAAATTATACATAAACTTCGTATCTATTTGCCCAGGGGACGTTCTTTTCTATTGCTGTGTTATTACTGTCCAAGGGTAGTGTTGTGGAGGAAAAGGATTAGTTGCATCATAGTTCCAGGTCACAATACATCATTTCAGGAAACCCAAGACAAGAATGTAAGTAGCCAGTCACATCATATCCATGAACACAGCAGAGAGAATAGAATGATGTCATCCTGCCTGCTTGCTCTATTAGCCATCCCCCCACCCCCACTATTTTTATACACCTTCATGGCCCATCCTAGGGAATGGTATCACCCACAGTGACCTGGACAAATTAACTACTAAGACAATCCCCTACTGACATGCCCACATTCCAATCTGATTTGGACAATTCTTCAATAGTTATTCTCTTCTTAAGTGTCTTTGGGTTGTGGAAAACGTGACACCTAAAGGCCAAGAAGTGCCTCAACTATTCAATAAAGGAAAATGTATAGATAGGTAAAACATTTATGCATGACAGGATAAGAATTCTTTTTGGCTGACAATACCCCAGTATATAACATAAGAAGGGTCCTCAGTGGAATCGTCTTTGTAATCAGATAGGTTGCATTTAAAATTGTTATATTGACATATAACTCAAACAAAGGAAATCATATGATTTTGTTTTTTCAGTGGGCTAATTTAAATTGTCCATAACACAAACTAATATGTAGCTGATTTTCAGTAGTGATTTCAAATTCATATCATTTGTGTGAATTGATTAAACAAAGATTTACTTGTGAATAACATTTTCCTCTGCATACAGTAGGCTAATGACTCTATGTTTTTGTTTGTAATCTTTTTCCTTAAGAAAGTAAGCAAGCACTTTCCTTCCTCTATCTCCCCTATTTCTTCACTCCAACAAAACTAGCCAACATCCCACACAGCGATTGGACTTTATGTGTTTCATGGAAGTCATCAGTTTGGCAGGTCAGCAAATATACCCTGAATAATCCTCATGTTCCTTGTGAACCTGGAGCACACAGTCCTCCAGGTGACCTCATGTGAGCCAGATAAACATTTAGCAACTCCATAATGGTTTTCGCATACTTTCATTTCTGCTTCCTTGTTTTGTGGTTTGGGTTTTAAGTTGGTTTCAAAGAAGAGGATAGAGATATTCATACTCTGCCATTTTCAGTTGGTTCCCACAATATTTCATAAATGCATAAAAATAAAGTCTGAAAAAGAATTAAACTTTCAAGCTTTGACTAATAGGAATTGCAGTTTCTTGTAACTAGACCCTGTCCCCATCTTTAGTGAGCTCTATGACCCTTAAAGAAATTGTCATTTTTCTTTTTCGTAAACTCAAGAGAGATAATACTGCACAGAATTCTGCTTGACAATATGCAAGTTCACATGAAAAATTCTTAAGGCTACATATTATTCCTTCTATTGCTTTCTAAATGGTCCTTCTCATATTACTCGTGTGGTTATGAATACATAACATATTTCTGTCTACAGTTCATTTTAAGGCATTTGTTATGCAGTGTATATTCAATCTTAATCCTTAGAGGCTTAAAACAAACAAATCACTTAGCTGCATAGTGCTGTATCATCTTGGTCTTACTAACCTAGGAAATAGTGTTCAATTTTGTAGCATCTTTTCAGTGATGAATCCAATAATGCCAGTCTTCTCTCAGTTCTAATAACAGTAAATTAAACACTGTGAAAACCCTAAATTAATAAAATATTCTCTACCTAAAATGTGTCGCTTGCTAGTGTTAGGTCTTCCTGGAATGTTTCTTTACATGCTATCTGCTGACTAATTTTACAAATCCTTCTGATAAGGTGATGTTCTAACAGGAGAAGTGGTACAGCATTCCTCTCTTGTAACAGGTGGTCCCCAAGTACTCATCCGTCTTCCCCTGTGGTCTCCATCATGAACAGTCAATCATGTCAGAGAAGGACAGCCTGTGAGTAAGTGTGATCTATCATCTTTCCTAGAACTACCAGTCATGACACGCACACACTCGATCTGTCTACATGCGACTGATGGATTCTGTTAGAAAACTGCCATTTCACATTCTGGAAAACACAAACTGATAGGAATTTATAATTGAAATGTCTTAACCTGTGACCTTCTGTAGATGTCACTATATCATTTTCTCTGTAATTCAGCTGGCTAAAATACTTTTGAAGATGAAGTATTTAAAAGATTGGATAAGAATACCCCATATTTTCTAGACTTCTAGCAGCCATTTCACAATCTAATTAATTATTCATTGAGTAATTTCAGCAGAGTCTCAGAGATCTGCTTGGTATGAAAAATACTAAAATTAGCAGTACTGATAACCACAGTTAAAACAAGGAATCAGGGGTGGAAGGGAGACCATGAAGACCAAGATGTATTTCTGTGGAGACATACCATTAGTGGAAGCTAGGAGGATGAATTAGACTTGGTGAATTGGTTGGGTCCAGGGACCATTAAATAACTGAATGAGCAAAAGCATTGAATCAAGAAAGAGTTTAGACTGTATGGAAAACTACTGGGGTCCTTTTAGTAGCTTACTTCATGGTTAATGTACAAATAAATCTGAATGAAACTTAAGGCAGAAGATCAGTGTGGGACCATACTATGAACCAGTCTGGGGTCAGGAAATACTGTTATTCTTTGTTTTTGCTTATTTTAGATAGCCTTATTAATGCATGGTTCACATATCTTTTGGGATTTTATAAATTTGATTTTTAAAAAATTGTAAATTCACACATCAAAATTAACCAGACCCAAAGTCTGTACAATTCAATCAACTCTCCACAGTTAGAATTTGGATTTGGATTTCAAAGCAAAAAAAAAATCTATTTCACAATACATATTTTAATTCTTTGAGAAATTCATATATTACATTTTGATCATAGCCATAATTCACTTTCTTAAAATGTACTTTAAGTTTATAATTAAGTGGTTATTAATGATAAATTAAGGCATGCCAAGGATCAGCCTCTGCTTGGAGAGGGATTCTGAGGAAAGGGTTTCTGGAAACATCAAAATAAATGAGTCGAAGTAACATAGTGGGTTACAAGCTGACAGCCTGTGTTCTGCTAGAGACAACTTTACAGATTGTTTGCGTGCTCTCTCTCTTTCCCTCTCCCTCTCCCCATCCCTGTCCCTGTCCCTGTCCCTGTCCCTGTCCCTATCCCTGTCTCTTTCCCTATCCCTATCCCTATCTCTCTGTGTTCTGCTTGAGACAACTTTCTCTTGTTACTCTAAAAAAACCTCTCTGGATAGCTCATCTCTTGCAGATCAAAGGGCCACTCTTTTATTTACATATCAATTCAGTCATTACCCCCAAGTTCCCTTTTGATTAGCCCATTAATCAGCATCCCATGACCCAAGTTCCTTGATTCTTAGAAATAGACACCAAGTGCAGGCTCCTCACCTGCAGTTCCCTGAAATCCTAGCTAAAGTTCACAGCACTGCCTACCTCCTTGAGAGTCCTGCAAGCATCAGGAATATCCAGCCAATGCAAGGGCAACCAGGTGGCTAAAGGCCAGCTTGAGAACACAATCAACAAGATACAGGACAATATAGCACCAACTAGAATCCAGCTATCCTACTACAGCAAGCCTTGGATATTCTAACACAGCAAAAATAAAAGAAGATGGCCTTAGTCCAATCTTACAAAGATGATAAAGGCCTTTAAAAGGAAATTAATAGATCCCATAAAGAAGAACAGAAAAATACAATCAAGAGGCAGGGGGAAATGAATAAAAGTGTTCAAGACCTTAAAAATAGAAGTAATAATAGACCAAATTTTCTGCTGCAAGAAAGCTGCCTGGTGAGCTTGGGACACACGGAAGTAGAATTTCTCTAGAACCGGGCACGTTCTGTGTTTACCGGAAGTCCCACACCCGCGGATCCCAGCCCGCAGCAGCTCTCTGCTCCCAGACCCGGTGAGAGAGAGACCCAACCGCCTGGTCAGGTGGGCACTCCTGAGGCTGCAGAGCGGAGGAGACCACCAACACTGCTCACCCCTGCCCACATCCCTGGCCCAAGAGGAAACTGTATAAGGCCTCTGGGCTCCCGTGGGGGAGGGCCCAGGAGCGGCAGGACCCCTGCCACAGACACCGCCGGACCCTGAAGGAAACAGACCGGATAAACAGTTCTCTGCACCCAAATCCCGTGGGAGGGAGAGCTAAACCTTCAGAGAGGCAGACAGGCCTGGGAAACCAGAAGAGACTGCTCCCTGCACACACATCTCGGACGCCAGAGGAAAAAGCCAAAGACCATCTGGAACCCTGGTGCACTGAAGCTCCCGGAAGGGGCGGCACAGGTCTTCCTGGTTGCTGCCGCTGCAGAGAGCCCCTGGACAGCACCCCACGAGCAAACCTGAGCCTCGGGACCACAGGTAAGACCAAATTTTCTGCTGCAAGAAAGCTGCCTGGTGAACTCAAGACACAGGCCCACAGGAACAGCTGAAGACCTGTAGAGAGGAAAAACTACACGCCCGAAAGCAGAACACTCTGTCCCCATAACTGACTGAAAGAGAGGAAAACAGGTCTACAGCACTCCTGACACACAGGCTTATAGGACAGTCTAGCCACTGTCAGAAATAGCAGAACAAAGTAACACTAGAGATAATCTGATGGCGAGAGGCAAGCGCAGGAACCCAAGCAACAGAAACCAAGACTACATGCCATCATCGGAGCCCAATTCTCCCACCAAAACAAACATGGAATATCCAAACACACCAGAAAAGCAAGATCTAGTTTCAAAATCATATTTGATCATGATGCTGGAGGACTTCAGGAAAGACCTGAACACACTTAGGGAAGCACAGGAAAACATTAATAAACAAGTAAAAGCCTACAGAGAGGAATCGCAAAAATCCCTGAAAGAATTCCAGGAAAACACAATCAAACAGTTGAAGGAATTAAAAATGGAAATAGAAGCAATCAAGAAAGAACACATGGAAACAACCCTGGATATAGAAAACCAAAAGAAGAGACAAGGAGCTGTAGATACAAGCTTCACCAACAGAATACAAGAGATGGAAGAGAGAATCTCAGGAGCAGAAGATTCCATAGAAATCATTGACTCAACTGTCAAAGATAATGTAAAGCGGAAAAAGCTACTGGTCCAAAACATACAGGAAATCCAGGACTCAATGAGAAGATCAAACCTAAGGATAATAGGTATAGAAGAGAGTGAAGACTCCCAGCTCAAAGGACCAGTAAATATCTTCAACAAAATCATAGAAGAAAACTTCCCTAACCTAAAAAAAGAGATACCCATAGACATACAGGAAGCCTACAGAACTCCAAATAGATTGGACCAGAAAAGAAACACCTCCCGTCACATAATTGTCAAAACACCAAACGCACAAAATAAAGAGAGAATATTAAAAGCAGTAAGGGAAAAAGGTCAAGTAACATATAAAGGGAGACCTATCAGAATCACACCAGACTTCTCGCCAGAAACTATGAAGGCCAGAAGATCCTGGACTGATGTTATACAGACCCTAAGAGAACACAAATGCCAGCCCAGATTACTGTATCCAGCAAAACTCTCAATTAACATTGATGGAGAAACCAAGATATTCCATGACAAAACCAAATTTACACAATATCTTTCTACAAATCCAGCACTACAAAGGATAATAAATGGTAAAGCCCAACATAAGGAGGCAAGCTATACCCTAGAAGAAGCAAGAAACTAATCGTCTTGGCAACAAAACAAAGAGAATGAAAGCACACAAACATAACCTCACATCAAATATGAATATAACGGGAAGCAATAATCACTATTCCTTAATATCTCTCAATATCAATGGCCTCAACTCCCCAATAAAAAGACATAGATTAACAAACTGGATACGCAACGAGGACCCTGCATTCTGCTGCCTACAGGAAACACACCTCAGAGACAAAGACAGACACTACCTCAGAGTGAAAGGCTGGAAAACAACTTTCCAAGCAAATGGTCAGAAGAAGCAAGCTGGAGTAGCCATTCTAATATCAAATAAAATCAATTTCCAACTAAAAGTCATCAAAAAAGATAAGGAAGGACACTTCATATTCATCAAAGGAAAAATCAACCAAGATGAACTCTCAATCCTAAATATCTATGCCCCAAATACAAGGGCACCTACATATGTAAAAGAAACCTTACTAAAGCTCAAAACACACATTGCACCTCACACAATAATAGTGGGAGATTTCAACACCCCACTCTCATCAATGGACAGATCATGGAAACAGAAATTAAACAGTGATGTAGACAGACTAAGAGAAGTCATGAGCCAAATGGACTTAACGGATATTTATAGAACATTCTATCCTAAAGCAAAAGGATATACCTTCTTCTCAGCTCCTCATGGTACTTTCTCCAAAATTGACCATATAATTGGTCAAAAAACGGGCCTCAACAGGTACAGAAAGATAGAAATAATCCCATGCGTGCTATCGGACCACCACGGCCTAAAACTGGTCTT
Organism: Rattus norvegicus; assembly: GCF_021556685.1. NCBI lineage: Eukaryota > Metazoa > Chordata > Mammalia > Rodentia > Muridae > Rattus > Rattus norvegicus. The sequence goes on along the minus strand of NC_141535.1, from coordinate 238,693,892 downwards.
CAATAACAATAAGGGAAGAATGCCCACATATACGTGGAAATTGAACAATGCTCTACTCAATGATAACCTGGTCAAGGAAGAAATAAAGAAAGAAATTAAAAACTTTTTAGAATTTAATGAAAATGAAGATACAACATACTCAAACTTATGGGACACAATGAAAGCTGTGCTAAGAGGAAAACTCATAGCGCTGAGTGCCTGCAGAAAGAAACAGGAAAGAGCATATGTCAGCAGCTTGACAGCACACCTAAAAGCTCTAGAACAAAAAGAAGCAAATACACCCAGGAGGAGTAGAAGGCAGGAAATAATCAAACTCAGAGCTGAAATCAACCAAGTAGAAACAAAAAGGACCATAGAAAGAATCAACAGAACCAAAAGTTGGTTCTTTGAGAAAATCAACAAGATAGATAAACCCTTAGCCAGACTAACGAGAGGACACAGAGAGTGTGTCCAAATTAACAAAATCAGAAATGAAAAGGGAGACATAACTACAGATTCGGAGGAAATTCAAAAAATCATCAGATCTTACTATAAAAACCTATATTCAACAAAATTTGAAAATCTTCAGGAAATGGACTATTTCCTAGACAGATACCAGGTATCGAAGTTAAATCAGGAACAGATAAACCAGTTAAACAACCCCATAACTCCTAAGGAAATAGAAGCAGTCATTAAAGGTCTCCCAACCAAAAAGAGCCCAGGTCCAGACGGGTTTAGTGCAGAATTCTATCAAACCTTCATAGAAGACCTCATACCAATATTATCCAAACTATTCCACAAAATTGAAACAGATGGAGCCCTACCAAATTCCTTCTATGAAGCCACAATTACTCTTATACCTAAACCACACAAAGACACAACAAAGAAAGAGAACTTCAGACCAATTTCCCTTATGAATATCGACGCAAAAATACTCAATAAAATTCTGGCAAACCGAATTCAAGAGCACATCAAAACAATCATCCACCATGATCAAGTAGGCTTCATCCCAGGCATGCAGGGATGGTTTAATATACGGAAAACCATCAACGTGATCCATTATATAAACAAACTGAAAGAACAGAACCACATGATCATTTCATTAGATGCTGAGAAAGCATTTGACAAAATTCAACACCCCTTCATGATAAAAGTCCTGGAAAGAATAGGAATTCAAGGCCCATACCTAAACATAGTAAAAGCCATATACAGCAAACCAGTTGCTAAAATTAAACTAAATGGAGAGAAACTTGAAGCAATCCCACTAAAATCAGGGACTAGACAAGGCTGCCCACTCTCTCCCTACTTATTCAATATAGTTCTTGAAGTTCTAGCCAGAGCAATCAGACAACAAAAGGAGATCAAAGGGATACAGATCGGAAAAGAAGAGGTCAAAATATCACTATTTGCAGATGACATGATAGTATATTTAAGTGATCCCAAAAGTTCCACCAGAGAACTACTAAAGCTGATAAACAACTTCAGCAAAGTGGCTGGGTATAAAATTAACTCAAATAAATCAGTTGCCTTCCTCTATACAAAAGAGAAACAAGCCGAGAAAGAAATTAGGGAAACGACACCCTTCATAATAGACCCAAATAATATAAAGTACCTCGGTGTGACTTTAACCAAGCAAGTAAAAGATCTGTACAATAAGAACTTCAAGACACTGAGGAAAGAAATTGAAGAAGACCTCAGAAGATGGAAAGATCTCCCATGCTCATGGATTGGCAGGATTAATATGGTAAAAATGGCCATTTTACCAAAAGCAATCTACAGATTCAATGCAATCCCCATCAAAATACCAATCCAATTCTTCAAAGAGTTAGACAGAACAATTTGCAAATTCATCTGGAATAACAAAAAACCCAGGATAACTAAAGCTATCCTCAACAATAAAAGGACTTCAGGGGGAATCACTATCCCTGAACTCAAGCAGTATTACAGAGCAATAGTGATAAAAACTGCATGGTATTGGTACAGAGACAGACAGATAGACCAATGGAATAGAATTGAAGACCCAGAAATGAACCCACACACCTATGGTCACTTGATTTTTGACAAAGGAGCCAAAACCATCCAATGGAAAAAAGATAGCATTTTCAGCAAATGGTGCTGGTTCAACTGGAGGGCAACATGTAGAAGAATGCAGATCGATCCATGCTTATCACCCTGTACAAAGCTTAAGTCCAAGTGGATCAAGGACCTCCACATCAAACCAGACACACTCAAACTAATAGAAGAAAAACTAGGGAAGCATCTGGAACACACGGGCACTGGAAAAAATTTCCTGAACAAAACACCAATGGCTTATGCTCTAAGATCAAGAATCGACAAATGGGATCTCATAAAACTGCAAAGCTTCTGTAAGGCAAAGGACACTGTGGTTAGGACAAAACGGCAACCAACAGATTGGGAAAAGATCTTTACCAATCCTACAACAGATAGAGGCCTTATTTCCAAAATATACAAAGAACTCAAGAAGTTAGACCGCAGGGAAACAAATAACCCTATTAAAAAATGGGGTTCAGAGCTAAACAAAGAATTCACAGCTGAGGAATGCCGAATGGCTGAGAAACACCTAAAGAAATGTTCAACATCTTTAGTCATAAGGGAAATGCAAATCAAAACAACCCTGAGATTTCACCTCACACCAGTGCGATTGGCTAAGATCAAAAACTCAGGTGACAGCAGATGCTGGCGAGGATGTGGAGAAAGAGGAACACTCCTCCATTGTTGGTGGGATTGCAGACTGGTAAAACCATTCTGGAAATCAGTCTGGAGGTTCCTCAGAAAATTGGACATTGAACTGCCTGATGATCCAGCTATACCTCTCTTGGGCATATACCCAAAAGATGCCTCAACATATAAAAGAGACACGTGCTCCACTATGTTCATCGCAGCCTTATTTATAATAGCCAGAAGCTGGAAAGAACCCAGATGCCCTTCAACAGAGGAATGGATACAGAAAATGTGGTACATCTACACAATGGAATATTACTCAGCTATCAAAAACAACGAGTTTATGAAATTCGTAGGCAAATGGTTGGAACTGGAAAATATCATCCTGAGTGAGCTAACCCAATCACAGAAAGACATACATGGTATGCACTCATTGATAAGTGGCTATTAGCCCAAATGCTTGAATTACCCTAGATCCCTAGAACAAACGAAACTCAAGACGGATGATCAAAATGTGAATGCTTCACTCCTTCTTTAAATGAGGAAAAAGAATACCCTTGGCAGGGAAGGGAGAGGCAAAGATTAAAACAGAGACTGAAGGAACACCCATTCAGAGCCTGCCCCACATGTGGCCCATACATATACAGCCACCCAATTAGACAAGATGGATGAAGCAAAGAAGTGCAGACCGACAGGAGCCGGATGTAGATCTCTCCTGAGAGACACAGCCAGAATACAGCAAATATAGAGGCGAATGCCAGCAGCAAACCACTGAACTGAGAATAGGTCCCCTATTGAAGGAATCAGAGAAAGAACTGGAAGAGCTTGAAGGGGCTCGAGACCCCAAAAGTACAACAATGCCAAGCAACCAGAGCTTCCAGGGACTAAGCCACTACCTAAAGACTATACATGGACTGACCCTGGACTCTGACCCCATAGGTAGCAATGAATATCCTAGTAAGAGCACCAGTGGAAGGGGAAGCCCTGGGTCCTGCTAAGACTGAACCCACAGTGAACTAGTCTATGGGGGGAGGGCGGCAATGGGGGGAGGGTTGGGAGGGGGACACCCATAAGGAAGGGGAGGGGGGAGGGGGATGTTTGCCCGGAAACCGGGAAAGGGAATAACACTCGAAATGTATATAAGAAATACTCAAGTTAATAAAAAAAAAAAAAATTAAAAAAAAAAATAGAAGTAATAAAGTAAACACAAACTAAGGAAATCCTGGAAGTGGAAAACCTAGGGACAAGAACACGAACAATAGATGCAAGCATCACCAACACAATACAGGAGATGGAAGAGAGAATTTTAGGCATAGAAGATATGCCTGAAGAAATACATATATTGATTGAAGAAATTGGTAAGTTCTTAAATCTTTAGACACAAAATATCCAGGAAATCTGGGACACTATGAAAAGCCCAACTCTAAAAATAATAGGCGTTGAAGAAGGAGAAAATTCCCAGCTACAAGACCAGAAAATACTTTCAACAAAATCATAGAAGAAAAATTTACCCAAGGTATAAAAGATATGCCTATGAACAGAAGAATCTTACAGAACATCAAATGTATTGGAACAGAAAAAAAATGCCTCCCACCTATAACAATAAAATCACTAAATGTATAGAACAAACAAGTAATATTAGAAACTTCAAGTGAAAAAGGCCTAGTAACATATATGGACTTAATTCCCCCAGTGAAAAGTCAGGGCTAACAGAATGAATGCAAAACCAGGATTCTTCATTCTACTGCACTCAAGAAACACACCTCAGCAATAAAGATAGATGTTACCTCAAGTACAGGGCTAGAAAAGTTTTTTCCAAGCAAACAGACCCAAGAAGCAAGCTGGAGTAGCCATTCTAATATCTAGTAAAATAACATTCAACAAAATTTAATGAGAAGACATGGGGAAGGACACTTCATTCTCACCAAAGGAAAAATCCACCATAATTATCTCAACTCTAAACGTCTATTCTCTAAATGCAAAGGCATTCACATTTGTAAAAGAAAAATTATTAAAGATTAATTCACACATCAAAACCAAACATTAATAGTGGGAGGTTTCAACATCCCACTCTCACCAATGGACAGGTCACTGAAACAAAAACTAAACAGGGAAATAATGAAACCAACAGAGGGTATGAATCAAATGGATCGAACCCAAACACAAAAGAATACAGGTTCTTCTTATCACCTCATGGACCTTATCCAAAATTGACCAATGAGTTGGGGAAGAAAGAAAGAAAGAAGCTAAAAACTTTCTAGAAATCAATGGAAATGAAGGAATAACATACCCAAACTTAAGGGACACAATGAAAGCAATGCTAAGAGGAAAGTTCATAGCATTAGGTGTCTTCATAAAGAAACTGGAGAGATCTCATACTAGCAACTTACCAGTGCACCTGAAGCTCTAAAACCAAGAGGCAAACCCAAGCAGGAGCCGTAGGCAGCAGAAAATAGTTAAAGTCAGGCTGAAATCAATTAATCTATTTAATAGAAATAAAAGGAATAGACAACAATACAAAGAATTAACAGAACCAAGAGCTGGTTCTTTAACAAAAACAAGATAGTCAGAGCCTGAGTATCCAAATTAATAAAATAAAAAAAATGAAAATGAGTGCATAACAACATACACTGGGGGACTACTAAGAATCATTAGATCTTAATTCAAAAGTCTGTTGTCCATAATATTTGAAAGTCTAAACAAAATTGATTTTTCTGATAGATACCACTTACCAAAGTCAAGTCAAGATCAGGTAAACGATTTAAATAGGCCTATATCCCCTAAGGAAATAGAAGCAGTCATTAAAAGTTTCCCATCCAAAATAAGCCCAAGGCCAGTTGGTTTTAACACAGAATTCTCCCAGAATTTTTAAAGCCAAATTCATTCTATGAAGCCACAATCACCCTGATACCTAAATCACACAAAGACACAACAAAGAAAGAGAATTTCCGACCAATTTTTCTTATGTACACTATTGCAAAAATATGCAACAAAATACTTGCTAGATAAATCCAAAAACAAATCAACAACAAAATCAACCATGATAAAATAGGCTTCATCCCAGGAATGCCCATGAACTTCTCATCAGATGCTGAAAAGGCCGTTGACAAAATCCAGCACTACTTCATGATGTTTTGGAGAAATCAGGAATACAAGGCTCATACCTAAACACATTAAGGGCAGTATACTGCAAGCTAATGGCCTACATCAAATTAAATGGAGAAAAACTTAAAGGAAGTTCACTAGAGTCAGGGACAAAATAAGGCTCCCTCTACCTCTGTATCTATTCAATGTAGTAGTTGATGCTCTATCTAGAGCAATAAGACAACTAAAGGAGATTAAGAGGAAAGAAAGAAGCCAAGTCATTGGTAGTCACACATGATATGGTAGTATGCATGCATATCCCCAAAAATACTACCTGAGAATTCCTACAGCTGATAATTATCTTCAGCAAGGTGGCTTGATACAAAACTAACAGAGAAAAATCAGCCACCATCCTTTACACAAATGATAAATGGGCTGATAAAGGAATTAGAGGGACAAAAGCTTTACAAGAGCCATAAATAATATAAAACATCTTGGCAAAATTCTAACCAAGCAATCGAAAGACCTATATAACAATAACTTCAAGTCTGTGAAGAAAGAAATTCGGGAAGATATCAGAAGTTTGATATCCATGCTCATGGATTGGTAGGACTATCAGTAAAAAGAGAAAGTGGGGAACTCACTTTAATCCATTGGTGCAGGAGACAATTTCCTAACCCAGAAACCAATATGTCAGGCACTAAAATTAACAATTAATAAATAGGACCTCATTAAACTGAAAAGCTTTTGTTAAACAAAAGACACCATTAGTAGAATAAGACAGCAGACTAGAGAATGGGAAAAGACCCGCACCAACCGCCCCCCCCCATCTGACAGAGGACTGATATCCAAAATATATAAAGAACTCAAGAAATTGGACAGCAACAAGGCAAATAACCCAATTAAAAATAGGGTACAGAGCTCAACAGAGAATTCTAAACAGAGGAATCTCTGATGGCTAAGAAGCACTTAAAGAAATGTTCAACATTCATAGTCATCAGAGAAATGCAAATCAAAGCAACATTGAAATTCCATATTTCACCCTTCGGAAATGTCCAGGATAAAAGTTCAAGTGACAGCACATTCTGGGTAGGATGTGGAGCAAGCAGAACATTCCTCAAAGGTGCTCCACCATACTACAAGGACACTTGCCCAACCGTGTTCGTAGCAAATTTATTTGTAATATCCAGAAACTGGAAACAAAGTAGATGCCCTTCAAACCTAGAATGTATGAAAAATGTGATATGTTTATACATCTACACAATTTACTACTCGGCTATTAAAAATGAGAACAGGCAAATAGATAGAACTAGAAAATATCCTAAGGGCAGTAATCTGCACGGAGAAAGACACATGGTATGTACTTATTTATAAGTGGATATTAGCCATAAAGTACAGGGTAACCATACTATATTCAACATATCCAAAGAAGGTAAGTAACAAAGAGGGACCAAAGGAGGATGCTTTAATCTCACTCAGAAGGGGAAATAAAATTGACATCAGAGGTGAATGGAGGGAGGAAATTGTGTGGAAGAGGTGATGGAAAGGGCATTGTGGGTGGAGATCAGGTGTGGCGAGTGCTAGAGGAAGCAGTCAGTAGAGGGCTGGGAGAGAAAGTGGAAATTGGTGTGTGTGTTGGGGGTGGGGGAAACATATCTTGGACAAATCAGAGACCTGGGAAAGAATCTCCTAACAGCTGTGGATATGGAAACTGACGTGGTCACCTTCTATAGCCAGTAGGACTTCTAGTAGAGAGAGGGAGGCAACCAACCCTCCCATAAAAAGTTGACCGAAATTTTCCCTACTTCCAAGATGTGCAGGGATAAAGATAGAGCAAAGATTAAGGGAACGATTAACTGATGACTGAACAAACTTATATCAACCCCATGGGAAAAAGCCAACCCCTGACGCCATTAATAATACTCTGCTATGCTTGCAGACAGGAGCCTGGCATAATTGTCTTCTGAGGGGCTTCATCCAGAAGTTAATGGAAATAGACACAGAGACCCTTAGCAAAACATTAGGCAGAGCTCAAGGAATCCTGTAGAAGAGTAGGGGGAAGATTGAGGGAGTTGGAGGGCATAAAGTACACCACAAGAAGACCTAAGGAGTCAACAAACTTAGTTCATGGTGTCTTAAAGAGACTGGCCCACCAACCAAAGAACATTCATAGGTGGAACCTAGGCCCCCTATACGTTTTAGCAGATGTGCCGCTTAGTCTTCATGTGTGTCCCTGAAATAATTGGGGTAGGGGTTGTCTCTTACTCTGTTCCCTGTCTTTGATCCCCCTCTCCTACCTGAACTGCCTTGTCTGGCGTCAGTGGGAGAATAATTATCCACTTAATCCTCCTGTGACTTGATGGTCCAGGGGTCAGTACTCACTGAGGGCTTTCCCTTCTCCTCAGAAAAGAGGAAGTAATGGGAGAGTGTGCATGATGAAGAAGAGGAAAACTGCTATCCAGATTTTAAATGGCTAAATAAAATGAATAAAAAAGTAATAAGTTATAACATAATGTTGGGTCAGATGTAGGATAGATCATATGCAGACTGAGGTATGTTTCTTTGGAGAAGGGGCATAAGTTGGTTCTAAGTCTGCTTTAGAACCAATCCTGGGGGTACGGGGTTGGAGGGCGTGTTCCAGCCCCACCCTTGGAATCCCTGTACCCTAGCACATCATGTCTTTGCAGAGTTAGAGGCATATACTCCTACTGAGGCTAGACCAGGCAGCCTTGTTGGGGAACAGATTTCATGAACAGGCAAACAGCTTTAGGAATAGCCCTCAAACCAGGTGTTGGGGACCTACATGGACACTGAATGACACATCGGCTACATATGCATCATGGGCCTCAGTCCAACCCGTGTATGGTCTTTGGTTGGTAGCTCAGTCTCTGAGAGCTCCCAAGGGTTCAGATTAGTTGACTCTGTTAACTTTCCTGTGGAGTTTCTATTCCTTACTGGGCTTTCAATCCTTCCCCCAACTCCTGCATAAAAGTCCCAGACTTCCATCCAGTATCTGGCTGTGAGTAATTGCAAGTTTTCCAGTCAGTTGCAGGACAGAGCTTCTCAGATGACAGATATGCAAGGTCCCACCCTCTCAGAGGAGCAGGGGTGGGACTCTGTGATGGGGAGATGGAGGGACTGATTGTGATTTAGGAAATAAGTTGATTAATTTAAAAAGGAAGCATTCCTGGCAAATAGGTTGGGTTGGAGAGGTAGTAGTGTGTGGGAATGGGTGTTCGTCCACACAGTTCCTTTCTAAGATGCTTATACCACACTCTTCACACCTATTTACACAAGGCACTCCTTGCTCTGTGCAACCCGAATCAATGAACAGCTATTTACTTCTCTCTGTCTACATACTCCCATTTCTGGACACTGCACCTAAGGGACCCATAGGTTGTGTGGCCATCGTGTCTCTTCACCAACTGATGGTCAGTTTGACACTTCTACTTACTGATTTTTATTACAAACAATGATGTCATGTGCTGGCTAGGTTTGTCAACTTGATACAAGTTAGAGTTATAAGAGAAGAAGAAACCATACTGAGAAAATGTCTCGATAAAAACAGCCTGTAGGCAAGTCCATACAGGCATTTTCTTAATTAGTGATTGCACAGAAGGGCAAGCACACAGTGGGTGCTACAAACATTCACACAGAAGTCTTCATGTACATATATTACAATTTTTTGGATAGATTCTTAGGGATAAAATTCTTGGATCACATGTTGGGTTTGTACTTAACCAATTAGGAAACTACAAGACATTTTTCAAAGTAACTAAATTATTAAATTTGTTAATCAACAATGTATAATTTTTCCCAGGAGCTGACCAAAGGACTCAGTGGATTAAGATACATATGACATACAAGTCCCATGACCTGAGTTTTTCAATGGCACTCATATGGTGGAGGGAGATACCTGAATCTCACAGGTTGTCCTCTTATCTGTACACACACACACACACACACACACACACACACACACACACACACACAGAAAATGAATGCAATAGCAATTTAAGATATATGAGCATTCCACTTCTTCTGAGGAATCTTAATTAAGATTTAATTACATCGAGATTTGTATTTTAAACAACTTACTATGACAATTTGGAAATTAGTTAAAATATTGAGGCCATTTATAAATAAGTTTCAGTAGTCCAGGTGAAATCTAAAACCTTGAACCACATGGGTGATTGTAACTGACTGGGAGAAGTTACATCTTGAAGGAAAAGCAATAAACCTTAATAAGAAAAGGTCATTCGCCTCCATCAAGTGTGGGAATCTGGTTCATGAGGTATGAAGAGAAACCAGGTGTCTGCCTAGCCATCCAAATTACTTAAGAAAATCAGGCTTCAAATGATTAAACCGATCATTTTCACATCTGAAATGACTGGCATTCAGAACCATATCCCACACATTCCAACACCATTTACACCACCACTGTATCATTTTCTATTAGTTCACCAACTGCATGCTGGGAACAATATTGCACATGCTCCAGGGCATTCTTCCTACTCTGGAGATTATATTTTATTTGGTTCTAAACATAATTGCAAGACTATCATTGTGTTGTAATAAGTACATAAATATGGTGCATTTATAAATTCCACCAACCCAGATTGCATTCTTTGTATCAGCTAGCAAATGGAGTACTGCATTGTGTGCCTCACATCTCATATTCATAGCATATTACCCTTCTGTTAGGAGGCAATAAACTATTTCACTGAGAAAAGAATGTGACAGGATCCACAAGCTTATCTACAGTTCATTCTTGTGTTTCCTTCAAAATAGCCACACAAGGTTGTTGTAATGTGAGTTTAAATGAAAGATGAGATGATAAGGCAATATTATGTTTGGATTCAAATATCTTTTCAAGCTGAAAATGAACAGTTAGGAAAAGGTAGCTGACATTTAAAGATTACGCAGAAGTCTTAATTGTCTCAGTGTACAATGACATGATATATACAGTATTTGATGAAAAATAACCTTTAAGAAAAGTAAGCGTGGATATTGGGGAAAGTGAAGCCATCTATGGTTAAATTATGTTTGATCTTAGGATATTAAACGTGAAATTACCCGCAGCACAGAGCTGAACACACATAGCAGACATAAGAGACCTTTGATCCTTGAAAACATTTCTTCATAACAACTTGTAAATATTGATATTTTAAAAGAACCACTTGAACAGCTTCTACTGTTACCTTTTAATGCTGTAGATGATCTGAGTGTCGCCTAGATTGCTAGTGTGATTTTGTTCCCAGTCACTTGAAGTATGTGAATAAGTAAACAAAATGTAAGCGTGAAACAAATCTAGAAGAACAACAGTTTTCAGCAGGAAGCAGACGTTGTTGAGTAGAGTGATGGCATCATGATGATTCGACATCAGTGTTTTCTGGAGCCAAGCCTAATTTCTAAGTGATGAGCAATATTCCCTTGATTGGTTAATTATTAATTCTATTAATTATTGATGAAAAGAGGATCAGAGGACACCAGGAGAAACATGGACCACGGAGTCAACTAACTGAGCAGGGCCAAAAAGATATGCAGGAAAGTGGTTCTGGCAAAACTGAGTATCTCTCAGCACAAGAATAAAATTATTCTTCATAGGCATCAGTAAAACTTAAAATCTACACAACTTTTGACCCAGTAGTTGTACTTATTTAAAAAAAAAACCTTACAGATAATTAGAAATGTAGACAATGAGTTAGCACCATGATCTTATCCTTTTTAGTTAGAAAAGCAAGTCTTGAAAAATCATCTGAATCTGTGGTATTAGAGGCTAAATTTAAATAATTGTGATTTACCCATAGAATAGTATGTTCCTTGGCTTTCAAACTGTCTTTCATACATTGAAATTTTAAATAAAAAACACAGATCCAAAACCATATCATTTCAATCTACATTTAGATACATTCACCTTATCATCAATATATTATCATTAAGTTAAAAAATTAAATTTTAACCGAATATCTCAGAATAGCAATTTTATTAACATCATAGTTTAACAGGAAATTGACTATTTTCTTAAAATGTGAGACTTTGTGAAAATAATTCATTCTTAAAAAATAATGTTGGGAGTAGATAAAATTATAAAGGATTATTTTTTATAATATTCTCATGTATTACATTCTGACCCAAGTTTCCCCTTCTTCCACCTCCTCTCTCTCCCAGATTCATTCCTTCATTTTCCTTCAGAAAAAACAGGCGTCTCGGTGATATCAATCATCCACAGCAAAACAAGTTACCATAAGACTAGATGCACACTCTCATACCAAGACTGAATGAGGTGACTGAGTAGGAGGAAAAGGATCCCAAGAGCAGGCAAAAGAGACAGAGATAGTCCCCACTCCCACTGTCAGGCACACCAAGCTACATAATCATTACATACAGTCAGAGGACCTAGCTAAGACCCTTAAAGCTCCAAGATTGTCTCCCGAGTGTCTGGGAGCTCCTACAAGCCCTGCTCAGTCGGTCCTGTGGGCTATGTTCTTGTGTTTTTCTTAATCCCTCTGGGTCCTCTAATCCTTCCTCCTGCTCTTCTGCAGGATTACCTGAACTCTGCCTAATGTTTGTGCATCTCTTCCCTCAATTTCTGAATGAAGTCTCTCCGATGACGACTGGGCTAGGTTCCAGTCTATGAAATAACAGAATATCGTTTAATTTTATTGAATTATTTTGTTTTTGTTTTTGCCTACTTGTGTTCGGTTCTGTCCTAGGTCTCTGGACTATTCAGCTTCTGATTCCTGGCATTCCAGGCAGTGTCAGGCATTGGTTCTCTCTCTTGGAACAGGCCTCAAGTTGAGCCAGTCATTGTTTGACATCTTCCACGAGTTCTGTACTCTCTGTCTCCAGCACATCTTGCAAGCAAGACAAATTATAAGTTAACCGTTTTGTGTGTGGTTGATGTCCTAGACTCAACACTGGAAGCCTTTTTTTGGTCGTAGAAGATGGCCATTTCAGGTTCTGTCTACCCCAAAGCTAGGAGTCTTTGCTATAGTCATTTTACTAAAGTCAGTCTCCAAAAGTTTGAGATTATTAAGGGAGAAAGTAAATGAAAAAAAAATCCGTATGCTCCAAAGAAAGCAAGCATTTTAATTTGACCAATATATGATCAAACTACATCGCTAATGTTCTGTTTTTGTTTTGGTGTATATGGAGTTTTATGGTTACTAAAACAATATATCAGAAACTGAAGAGTTTTTAAACTACATAAATTCATTCTCACACTTCTGACAACCGAGAAGTTCAGGGACAGTGTTAGGATCCAGTATCCCCTGAGGTTGCGTTCAGATGCACAGTCATACTTTCTCTACTTATTCTCTTTTGATGGATTAGACTTAACGACTATCCCCAGTCTCTTTTATGATCATTAATCTCGTTTATGAGTGATTTACAATCATGATCTAACTACCTCCTAATATCACCTTTGAGATTAAAACTTCAATGTTATGCACCATTGTTCGGTTCATATCATGAACCTCTGGCTTACTGTTGGATTACTATACAATGCAAGATGTGATAAAAGGAGATAATAGCCCATGAATGCAGGAAGATTATAGAACTCCAAAGAATCACCATTGCTACAATCTGAAAAATGGATTGTATAATTTCTGCAAAAAATTGGGGTGAAATAATAAAAATATCTAACTTTACAACAACGTTTATGGCAATATTTGCTTGACTTATAACCTGATATACATTTTCCTTTCCTGTATGTTACACACAATATAAAAGGTTTTTTGGCCTTAAGTTGTACGATCAAGAACTTGAAATTTGAACTTCATTTCAACTCAGATATTAAGACAGGAGGTAAAGATAGTTACAAGAAAACATCAGGGACATATCAGATTTTTTTTGTCACAGCATGTAAAAAATAGAAAAGATTAAGTCAACAGGTCTTGTAATTCTTTTCCTCCTGTTCTAGAAAGGTAACAGAAATGAACACAGATGCAATAGATGAAGGATTAATCATAGATAAATTCTGATCTAGGAATTATTAATTGTATAATCAGGGAATGTTCTCTAACTGTTCTGCTCTTCAGTTTTCACTGATAAATGACTGGTGATACCTGTACCTGAGTTAACGATTGTCTTGAAGGCCAACGAGTCCATCAACTACACAACCCAGATAAGTGGATATTAACCCAAATGCTCGAATTACCCTAGATGCACAGAACACATGAAACTCAAGACGGATGACCAAAATGTGAATGGTTCACTCCTTCTTTAAAAGGGAAACAAGAATACCCTTGGCAGGGAATAGGGAGGCAAAGTTTAGAACAGAGACTGAAGGAACACCCATTCAGAGCCTGCCCCACATGTGGCCCATACATATACAGCCACCAAACTAGATAAGATGGGTGAAACAAAGAAGTGCAGGCTGACAGGAACCGGATGTAGATCTCTCCTGAGAGACACACCCAGAATACAGCAAATGCATAGGCGAATGCCAGCAGCAAACTACTGAACTGAGAACAGGATCCCCCATAGAAGGAATCAGAGAAAGAACTGAAAGAGCTGAAGTGGTTTGAGATCCCATGTGAACAACAATGTCAACCAACCAGAGCTTCCAGGGACTAAGCCACTACTCAAAGACTATACATGGACTGACCCTGGGCTGCAACCTCATAGGTAGCAATGAATAGCCTAGTAAGAGCACCAGTGGAAGGGGAAGCCCTTGGTCCTGCCAAGGCTGGACCCCCAGTGAAGGGGATTCTTTGGGGGAGGGTGGTAATGGGGGGAGGATGAGAAAGGGAACACCCATATAGAAGGGGAGGGGGAGGCGTTAGGGGGATGTTGGCCTGGTAATGGGGAAAGGGAATAACATTTGAAACGTAAATAAAAAATACCCAATTTAATAAAGATGAAAAAAAGAAGAAAAGTCAGTGTGCATGAAAAAAAAGAAGAAAAAAGATATTATATATCTGAGTCTGACTTGCCTCAGAAGCCCGGGAATATTCCTGTGCACTCTCTCCTCAGCCAATATAGCAAACTCCATCAAATGGGAGAGGAACGTTGTATTCTAGTCTTCTTACTGACTAAGGTAGCTGTAAATATTAGTTTACCAAAGCCACACTCTTTCTCTTAAGATGTCATTCCAGCTGGATAATACAGTTAATAAGTTACAAGTGCTCAATTAATTCATTAACCATCAACTACTTAATTGTCATCACTATTTGGATTTCCCCTGTCTGGCCTCTTCTTTCCTCTTTGACTTAAATCCCTGCCACACTTCTGAATGTAGGAGGAATTCCGTTGGTTTCCTAAAACTATTCAAGACAGTTTGAGTTATATTTTTAGTGGATTCAATCCTGTATTCCTCCTCTACAGAGCTTCTTTTCTCTAACCCACTCATAATACATTCCCATCTAATCCCAGGCAGGCATTTCGTGAAGGACGCCCAGCACATCTCCATTTTGCACTTGCTTGGACATTCTCAAGTGCTCAGTGGCCATGTCCATACTCAAGCCACTGTTGCCAAAGACAATGCTATATTTTTATCTATTAAACAGCTATTACAGTGCCACACACAAAAGCTAATGGCAAAACATGTATTTGTTTATTTTTCTTTTCTCTCTCATAAATTACTGTTATAACTGCATGTTAGAATAATTCAGTTCAGCACATATGCGAAGCAGACTAACACCTCTATCATTTTCCTTTGATTAAAAAAAATTCTCAGAGGTTTATTTGTCTTCCAATCCTGTAAAACACAATTGAGAATAGGATTTTTTTATTGATTTGCCATCCACATTTACATATACCATTTAACTTTATTGTCCTGCATTCCTCTTCCGATTTTACTCTGCTTTCAGACATCAGATGTGTTTCTGGATAGATAAATGTGGAGATGAACTATCTACTACAGTGCTTCTTCAAATAGGCAAACATACCCAGTATTAGATGTTATAGGTATACAATCTTCAACACAGACTTACCAATGTACTGTAATTTGGATACTAAATATTCCCAAAGGCTACATATTTCAGCATGAATCTCGATGCAAGCATTATTAGGAATCAATAGAAACTCTAACTTTATGGGGTGGGACCTAATGGAAGGTCTTCTGGTCTCAGAGCTGTATCCCTCAAAGGGATAAGTAGGCACTTGCTCCTTCTCATACATTCTTTATGTACTAGATAGGAAGTTGATGGCAGAGCATGGCCATCTCCTGTTCACAATGAGATGGTCCCAGCCTTCTACAGGCCCCAAAGATGTGGGGCGCATAAATCCTAGACAGAAATTTCCAAATCATTAAACCCAAATAAGCCTTTTCTCCCTATAAGCTAATCGGCCCAGGAAGTTGTTACATTCACCGAAAACTAACACAGAAAATAGGAATAGTTGACTCTCAAGTTGTTGGTGTGACCATTTCACATTGATTTGATCTTGGATCTGGATGCTCCCTAGTGTTGCCATCATATCACATAAGCAGTGAAGTTCCTCAATATTTCTTGGTTTCAGATCTAGAAAATAGAAATAACGGTCTAAGAATCATGTGTAGTTACACTTAGAAAATTGCTCTGTGATAGTCTGGAATTTTTCCCTTCCCTTTCTGATACTGATGTTGAGTTGGAAGAAATGACAGAAAGACAACAACAAAATCTACCTACGTGTAGCCAGGTTGTTGGAGTGAAAACAGTGTCAGATGTGAAAGGAACGTGGGCTGCTGAGAGAACTTCTGTTTTGCCCCAAAACTATACATCGATATTATTTTCTACATCTATAAAATCATAGAATAAGGATGTGTAAATGAAGGAATCTCTGTTATGTGCACAAAAATCTAGATCAGTATCATTTCAAACTATTTAAACTCATAGAATAAGGTCAGTTTAAATAAAGATAAAGAACACGTGTTACCTTATATCTTTCCATGTAAGGTGTCCATGCAGAAAGAAACAAAGATTAGAGTTGTTTAAAACTTTTCCTTAATATGTACAAAAAAGAAAAGACTAGATCAAAGGTCTAGAAAGGTGACTGGGAAGAACTCACCACCTTAGACATTTCTTTTCCTGATTAATAAGGGATTGGGGGGAAGATTTAATATTAGTAGACTTGCCTTGTAATTAGTGTTTGAAAATTTTAGTAGGCATCTGTATGGTCTGTATATGCTTGGCCCAGGACGTGTCACTCTCGGGAGGTAAGGCATTTTTGAAGTAGGTGTGTCACTGTGTGTGTCTGCTTTACACCCTAGTCCTAGTCCTAGCTGCCTGGAATTTGATCTTCTCCTAGCAGCCTTCAGATGAAGATGTAGAACTCTCAGTTCTGCCTGCACCATGCCTGCCTGAATGCTGTCCTGCTTCCCCTTGATGATAACGGACTGAACCTCTGAACTTAAAAGTCACACAAATTTAAATGTTGTCCTTAGAAGAGTTGCCTTAAAGGACACTGTGGTTAGGACAAAACGGCAACCAACAGATTGGGAAAAGATCTTTACCAATCCTACAACAGATAGAGGCCTTATATCCAAAATATACAAAGAACTCAAGAAGTTAGACCGCAGGGAGACAAATAACCCTATTAAAAAATGGGGTTCAGAGCTAAACAAACAATTCACAGCTGAGGAATGCCGAATGGCTGAGAAACACCTAAAGAAATGTTCAACATCTTTAGTCATAAGGGAAATGCAAATCTAAACAACCCTGAGATCTCACCTTACGCCATTGAGAATGGCTAAGATCAAAAACTCAGGTGACAGCAGATGCTGGCGAGGATGTGGAGAAAGAGGAACACTCCTCCATTGTTGGTGGGATTGCAGACTGGTACAACCATTCTGGAAATCAGTCTGGAGGTTCCTCAGAAAATTGGACATTGAACTACCTGAGGATCCAGCTATACCTCTCTTGGGCATATACCCAAAAGATGCCCCAACATATAAAAAAGACACGTGCTCCACTATGTTCATCGCAGCCTTATTTATAATAGCCAGAAGCTGGAAAGAACCCAGATGCCCTTCAACAGAGGAATGGATACAGAAAATGTGGTACATCTACACAATGGAATATT
Organism: Rattus norvegicus; assembly: GCF_021556685.1. Taxonomy (NCBI): domain Eukaryota; kingdom Metazoa; phylum Chordata; class Mammalia; order Rodentia; family Muridae; genus Rattus; species Rattus norvegicus. Next base: position 238,676,141 of record NC_141535.1, on the reverse strand, counting down.
ACTCAGCTATCAAAAACAATGACTTTATGAAATTCGTAGGCAAATGGTTGGAACTGGAAAACATCATCCTGAGTGAGCTAACCCAATCGCAGAAAGACATACATGGTATGCACTCATTGATAAGTGGCTATTAGCCCAAATGCTTGAATTACTCTAGATGCCTAGAAAAAATGAAACTCAAGACAGATGATCAAAATGTGAATGCTTCACTCCTTCTTTAAAAGGGGAACAAGAATATCCTTGGCAGGGAATAGAGAGGCAAAGATTAAAACAGAGACTGAAGGAACACCCATTCAGAGCCTGCCCCACATGTGGCCCATACATATACAGCCACCCAATTAGACAAGATGGATGAAGCAAAGAAGTGCAAACCGACAGGAGCCGGATGTAGATCGCTCCTGAGAGACACAGCCAGAATACAGCAAATACAGAGGCGAATGCCAGCAGCAAACCACTGAACTGAGAATAGGACCCCCGTTGAAGGAATCAGAGAAAGAACTGGAAGAGCTTGAAGGGGCTCGAGACCCCATATGTACAACAATGTCAAGCAACCAGAGCTTCCAGGGACTAAGCCACTACCTAAAGTCTATACATGGACTGACCCTGGACTCTGACCTCATAGGTAGCAATGAATATCCTAGTAAGAGCACCAGTGGAAGGGGAAGCCCTGGGTCCTGCTAAGACTGAACCCCCAGTGAACTAGACTGTTGGGGGGAGGGCGGCAATGGGGGGAGGGTGGGGAGGGGAACACCCATAAGGAAGGGGAGGGGGAAGGGGGATGTTTGCCCGGAAACCGGGAAAGGGAATAACACTCGAAATGTATATAAGAAATACTCAAGTTAATAATAAAAAAAAAAAAAGAAGAAGAGTTGCCTTGGTCATGGTTTCTCTTCACAGAAGTAAAACCCTAACTAAGACAGCAACAATATTTAAAATAAGCTAATCTAGAGAGTTGAGGATTATTCATTGGTTGGAAGACAGTCTAGATTACATGGTTGGGTTTTTTGAGGATAAATTTGGCCACATAATGAAGCACTGTCTCAAAACATACAATAAATAAACAAACACGATAGCAATAAAACTCCTGTGAATTTACACAAATAAATGAAGACTATCAAAGAGGAAATCAGCACAGGTAAAAATATATTCTCTTATTTTCCTTAATTGATCTAACATCATATTTTGCTCAAAATATCAATAATAGTAATTTATTTCAATATACATGACACATATTTGTGCTGTGGTGTTCTTTGCTGTGCTAAACATGAATGATATCTCCGGAGTATCCATGGTGTATATACGAACTTTTTATTAGGCATTTAGAAGTCATCTTGTCTTTTTTACTGCCATGCTATTATAATATTTATGTTCGAGTTAATCTTTTTGAAACGAGCAATGTTTGTAAAGCTCAAGTGTAATAATGCTATCAATTTGAATATTCCAAAGAGACTGCAGCAAACTAAATATTCAGCATTCCTGATGAGTAAGAGAAAAGTACTTATATGCTGAAATTGCTAAGACCTACATAAGCAGAACACTTGATCAAGAGATAAGAGTCATGTAATTCTTATTCTGTATAATAATTCTATTGTATTATTAGTGATTTTTATTAATCTTTCTATACCCAATTTATAAAGTTTACATGGAAAAACACAACAGCAGTAGCAACTATAGGGCTTTCTACTTTATTTTAGAATGTGAAGTGTCCACTGTCCACTTAAAACATATTTCCCATATGTAAGGTGGGAATTATTTAAAGGTAAATGAAATACAGGTATAAAGTTTAGAGAAAAGAAGGAGGAATAAGTATTACTTTCTTATGGAAACGAAGGACAAATAGTACCTTTGAAATGAAATAGTACTATTTTAAAGTGGACCGAAATTAATGTAAATGAATTAGTTGTAAATGTAAAACTAATTACATTAGTTGTAAATGTACTTAAAAGTCATGGAAACCAATGAAAGTATAAACTTACTTTGGAAAAAAATCATTATATACAAAACTTAACCATCGCCTCGAAACCAAATAAAAAAACAACAAAGTGAATACCAAAATAAAAATAAAGGTCCTGAAGGGACAGGTAATGGATAGAAACCAGTAACAAAGGATAAACAGCAATTCCTAAATCCTAACAAATTAGAAAAGATCAGAGACTGTTTACATGGAGAGAGAGAGAGAGAGAGAGAGAGAGAGAGAGAGAGAGAGAGAGAGAGAGAGAAACACTTTCCTCAAGCCAAATAAAATAAAACAAAGAACCAAAACCCAAAGAATCCATATATAGGAGGCAAAAGTTGACAGAGCTACAAAAAGAAATGAATGGACCCATGATTATAGTAAAAGACATAAAAAGCACGATCAGAAATGGAGAGATCCTACAGACAAAAAGTCACCTAGGACACGAGCTGAAACCAACAGTGCCATCAATCAGCTGGATGTAATTGACAGCTATAGAAGATTTCAGATAATAACACAGGACTTACTGCTCACAGGGTCGCAGAGTATTTACAAGACGGACCACATCCTCAACCATAAAATGCATCTTCCAAATTTTAAAAGAACAGAAAATTTTCTATTTCTGCACTGAACACGTAGTAGAATTTAGTGAGAAACCAGTCACATGAAGACAACTGAAGAAATTTCAAAGATGGAGGGTTAAGTACAATTTGAAGGAACCCAAGGGACAAAGAAGAGCAAGTTTAAAGATTTAAAAAATATATTTTGACTAAATACAAACATAAGTACTACTTATCAAAAGCAGAGAACAACTAGAGGAATCGTGTGCACCATATATTAGAGGAGAATAAAGTTCTAAGCTCGAACACTGAAGTTAACATCTTAAACGATAAAAAGAGTAAATTAAGACCAAAGTCACATGAAAAAACATGAGTCTGAATAGAAATTAATAAAATTAAAATCTTCAGAGAGGAAGGAACAATCTAGTTTTTGGAAAATATGAATAAAAGCAATGCATTTATCAGGGAGATTAAGAGAAAGGACAGAATTTAATAGTACCACATATGAAAGGCAGAATATCTCTTTACACCCACTGGATATTACAAAGATAATAAATTTCATGGTCAATTCTCTGCTCACATATTAGATACCATAGAAGAAAGTAATTAATTTCTTGAAAGAAACATCTGCCAAAATTCAGATAAAATAGACATTTTAAGTAAGCCTGTATTTATTTAGTAATTGAATTGGTAATCAAAAACCTTCTGAGGCAGAAATTATCAAGAGCAGATGGAATCGTTCATTATTTCTACCAGATATTTAGGATAGAAGCTTTATCAGCTCTCTGTAATATTTCTGAGAATAGCTGAAAGACATGTTCTTAACTTAGTCATGAAGGCAAATCACCCTACTCCAATATGGTGAGAGTCAGAGAAAATGATGCATATAGGAAGAAGGAAAAATGCAAGTCCTTTCTTAGTAGCTAACAGAACTGTATTTAGTACATTCGAACTAATCAACAACCTCTCCCCCCCCCCCACTACCTGCCCTCCATGTTGGGTTAGTAGCAGACCACTTCTTCCAAACTCTATTGCTACTCACACGCCAATAACATCAGCAACAACAAAACTCTTGAATTAGTCAGCAATTACGATAAGAATATAAATTAGATTAATATATAAAGGTCAACTTGTATCCCACATACCAACAATAAGACTGTAATAGAAAACAAAGTGTAAAGTATCTATATGTCCAATTCCCACCTTAATAATTTTAAGCAGATGCCAGAAACAAATGCACAGCTATGTAGGGACAGTGACTTTTCCTGCAAAACACACAGTGAAGGGAACAAAGTGACAAGTCACAGACTGAGAGAAAATATTTGCAAAAGGCTCGTTTAACATTGAATGCTATCCTGAAGTATATCACGAAATAAATACTCAATAAAGAGAAGACAAACAGATAAATGAAAACAGACCAAAGACCTTAACAGGCACTTCTCCAAAGGAACTCCGTGGATAATCACTATTTAGAATGGCAGTGCATGTCAGAGACCACTGGTGACTGCAGATACACACCTGATTGGATGCCCAGGGTCCACACGCTGGCAATGACGAACACTGGTACAGACGTGGCACAACTTGAATTCCTATTTACTGCTTTGAAAATACGAAGTGATTCTGTCACTCTGGAAGACAACTTGGCAGTTTTTTATAAAACTGAAGATAATCTTACAGAATGATATAGTGCCCGTGCTTGGTATTAACCAAAAAAAAAAAAAAAATTGAAAGTTAGTATCTACAAAACTAGCATGCAAATGTCTATGAGCTTTATTCTATTTGCCGAAACTCAAAAATAAATCAGATGTCCTTTCGTAGGTGGAAAGAGTGCGGAGCATCAGGATAAGAGACTAATACTGAGAGAAAGGGGCTGCATAGCAAGGGAAAAGACCAGACAGTCCTTAGTGTAGGAAACTAATTGGAATATCAATCTTCTGCACTGGGTATCTCTATCTATATGGCATTATAGAAAGGATAAAATAAAAAAAGATTGGCTACCCACTGTTAGGGACAAGTGATGGTGGCACTGTCCTGAACCAAAGGTATGCAGAGCCTTTTCAAGAGAAGTGAAACACTCTGTCACTGTAGAGACATGCCATATACTGATACTTGTTCAAATCCACAGAGTGCATGATGCCCAGAATAAACCATAATATAAACCAGGGATTTTGTGTGGCTGGTTTGTCAACACTGGTGCATCAGTTATCAGACTATGCCACCTGAGTAGTTGGTTGGACACATGTGAAGCTATGAATGTATAAGGCCAAAGGATAACGAGAAAATCTCGGTAATTTCCTTTCTGTTGGCTGAGAATCTGGTACTACTCAAATATCTAGAATAGCTTATGAGAGCAATGAACCCTTCAACTAAAGAATGCAACTTTTCTAGTGTCTCTCTAGCAATTTACAGTGGAAGGGTTGGTGCCTAATAAGCATAACTAATAACTAAATCAACTAAAGGACTATGTTATAAAATATTTATTCAAGCCCGCTCATAATATTTGGCATATAATAGACATTTAATAAATACAGAGCCATAAATGATGATTTGATTCTCTTGACAGAGATAATTGCTACTTATATTTAAATAATGCTAATTGGAATGGCAGGCGATTGGAAAGTGTGTGATATGGGGAACTGAAAGCAGCTGGAATCGGGTCCTGCCCCCTGCATAATTTATCATAATTAAGCCCGATAAAAAGTGGTCTCTCTAGCAATCCTCAGTTTCCAAGCTCATAAAGTGGACACATCAGCTACTTTATGCAGCAGTTGTCATGTGCTAAAAATAGTAAGTGCCTACATGATCTCGTCAATAAACTATGCCAAAGATTGAAGTAATAATACAGAGTCACCAGCATCGGATGCTCTCTTTGCACCTTACTATAAATCTCTGCTTGACCTATGATCTACCAGGATTTTCTTTATCTCTTTCAGTACATTCAACCTAAATTTGAAATCCACTCTTACAGAATTGGTTACATTACCAAACTGCTAGTTTGTATTGACCTGCTTTCTATGCATTCCATGCAATTATTAATAAAATCTTTTTATTATTCCATTTCACAGGCAGAAAAAAACTGAGTCTTACCTAGGATAAAATCATTTATCTTTGATTATGCAATTTGTGAGCAGTAAAAGCCAAAATTCTAAACAAGCCTACTTGATTCCAGAAATAGATTAGTCATTTACTATTTTAGGAAGAAAAGCAAGTAAAATCTACATGTTTGGTTAATGTCAATTATATACAAAATAATGCTAAGATTTTTGGCTCTCTCAACGAGGTATTAATTGTGGTAGTAATTAACCATTTTAACTGGTAATTCCTATACATGATAAAATACCATTTAGGGAGGTATCATTAAAGTCTGGTTAACTATAAAAAAATGAACTCTAGTTCATTTTTATATCTTGTTCATAACCATTTCAAACAAAAGTTTGTCTTCACAATAGTATTTTAATACCTAACTGTGGTGGCTTGGATAAGTCTGGCTCCTATAGACTCATGTGTTTGAATGCTTGGCACACAGGGAGGGAATGGCACTGTTGGGAAGTATGGCCTTGTTGGAATAAGTGTGGCCTTGTTGTGAGTGTAGGCAGTCTGTTCAACTGTGTAGGGAGGTTTTGAGGTCTCCTAGTTTGAGTTCTGCCCAATGCAGAAAAGAACTTCCTTCTAGCTCCCTGAAGGATCCAATCTCCTTCTGGCGATCCTCAGATCAGGATATAGAACTCACATCTCCTTCTCCAGTACAATGTCTGCCTGCAGGATGCCATGCCTCCTGCCACGGTGATAACAGACTGAATCTCTAAAACTGTAAGCCAGCCCCAATTAAATGTTTGCCTTTATAAAAGTTGCCTTAGTTGTGGTGTCTCTTTACAGCCATGAAACCCACACTTAAGATAGCAAGTAACCATCTAAAATCACTAATATATCATAACACCTGAAACACCATTGCAAAGTGATCAGAAACTCCCATTTCTTACTTATAGATGGGTAAGATGGCCACGTAACTCATAAGGTAACAGATGGTCATCAGAACTAGGACACTGAAACTGTAGGAGGTACATGACCTAAGATGTTCTAACATAAGCAGATTGCGCCGTAAAGAGTTCACAGATTTCATTGGTCAACTCATGTTGTGGTGGGTTTTCTTGGATCGTTGAAATAATCACTATTATACATCACTATCATATGATAATGTGTCCAAAATCCAGCCATTGCATGGCAAATAGTCAATCAGTATTTCCAGTATTAAAAAAATGAATGTCATTCAGTGAGGAGAAAGCCAATCTCTTCACTTGAAGAGAGTTGTTCTTTTGTATATCGGGTAAAAATAAACAGATCTATTTAAAAAAAATCTAACGTGTAGCTATGACTTTATGAGTGACGTCCAAACTAAACATCTGAATTAATACAACTAATGGAATCTTATTTGAAAATAAAGTCCTGTAAGGCACGAGGATGCCATGAATTCTACCTAGCACCCCACACAGTCTTCAATACTGGCAAAGATGGGGATACAGCATATATGCTGGTGGAAGTTGACTAATACTGAGGCAAAGCTCACCTGACCCAGGGCCTGTGAGAATCAAATCATGTCAGTGAGCTTTGGAAAGGAGCGGGGTAAAGAAATGATGTTTGTAAGAACGTTGCTTTCACAGTTGAAAAGAAACATCAAGTGATAAACCTGGACATTTACAAGTTCTAGGTACCTGTGGTTTTGTGCAGACTATGGCAGCCTTTTACCAAGTTACCCTTCTGTCCTTACCTTTGTCTAAAACAGTCCCCAAGATTCAAAGGTGCTGAAAGGCTTAGTTGTGCTTAGTTGAGGGGAGTTGACAATGTTGGATACAGAGCACTGGCAGTGCAAAGTGAAACTGTAATCAGTGTCATTGTCATTTGAACCGCATTGTTTGTAGTGGAACCAATTGTGAAGCCAAAGTAAATTCAAAATCTAAATTAGAAAAACAGATGCTTCTTTTGTTTGGAAAATGTAGTCCCATCTAGCCCTATTGTAAACCATTTTCTTTTGACTTACACCACATAGAAAGAAAAATCACAGTGCATAACGCAAAAATGCAGAAACATATTTAGCAAATTTGTGGATTTCATAAGTCATTTATAAACTTTGGATTTGCAAACAATTTCAAAGCCTTCTGAAAATATTTATAAACACAAAAATCTCTATAATGCTACACATAATTATACCAGGCCTTTTCAAAGCATATTTCAGAGATAGAGTTTGTGCAGAATATCAAGTTTCCTATTTGGGGTTTGTCTCGGAGACAGTGAACAATTTATTTTTCAATCTGTCTCCACTGATGCTCGTGATTAAGCTAACTACATTGGGGCAACAAGAGGAAAGGCATTTATCTTGTGCCTAATTTCTAAATTGACTCATGACATTAGGAAGTCAATCTATAGAGTGGGATTTATTTCTTCAGCTCAGCAAGTGCCAACAAATTTGTGTTTCTTGCAACTTCAACTATTTAAGGCAATTTAAAAAGTTCACTTTTCATGCCTTTGAGCTACAAGACCGCTTTCATTTAAAAACTAACATCTCCAACTTTGTGTGAAGTCATTACATCACCCATTCAAGTTCACTGCAGTCCAAAGCTTTTTCACGATATTGATTAGCATAAGAAAATTCATGGTAATAAATGTTGTTATTTTAAATGGAGATAGTCTACCAATTGGTGCTTGCAGGAAAATAGGAGCTTCGAACAGGCACACACACACACACACACACACACACACACACACACACACACTCAATAATAACTAAGAGAAAAACACAGTTTTGTGTTTATGATTCTAATTCGAGGTAATCAAAAGTGTAAACAGGGAAATGTTTTGCCAAGTTTATAGCACATTATTTGGGGCATAAATCTAGGGATTTAAGTTTTGCTTTTAATCTTACAGCTTGAGTTACTTTCATTTTGTTTATATCAACATTTTGCTTCCAGTAACATTAAAAAAATTAAAGTTGTCTGGTTACAGATCAAATTCCTCTCAATAAACACTAAACCTCATTGTGAGCAGAATATAAATGAATTAGACTCACCAGAAGTAAATTTCCTACTTGTATAAAAGGATTAAAATCTGCAGTGTGTGGACAAGGAGGCTAAGTAACGATGCCTCGGAAACCCCACCCTCACACAGAAGGCCTTGGTCTTGCATCAGGAAAGTGAAAGGGCAAACCTTTAAGGGGCAAACCTGGGTGTGTGTGGACTCTTGTTATAACTTCACCTCCTACAAGAACATCATCTTTTCAGGCTAGACAAATGCCCCTCCACAAATGATCTTCCTAGAGTCTATTCCTTAATCAATGAAGTAAATCAAATAATATGTTTATATCAGATAATGTTAGAGATTTGAATCCAAAAGGAGAATTGTGAATGCAGAGTTTAGAATCGATAACACTCATCCTTTGCTTCTCCTTTGATTCTCCATTTCCTCATTTCTAAACGAGCAAAGCAAAAATAAAAGTTTTAAATTGTGCAAGAGGCTAAGTCAGATAAGAACATTCAATGCTTTTGTCATTCTTACAGAGTTAGTCACAAAGGCCCCAATACATTGGGTAGAAATGTACAGTCACATTTTAAGTGATTCGCACTTAAAATTTAACAGATTCAACTGTATTAGAAGAAAAGGGAAGCAAACAAAAGAAGATAAAGCTTTTAAAAAGCAGAAAGAACAATCCAATTACTACTGCAAGTTTTTCCCTCTATTTCAGTAACAGCCTAAAAGCCCATTAGGCAAGACTTGGGTAGTAAGACATGGCTGAGGTGAAGCATGGTCCTATTACTTCAACACCCTTATTTTCAATGCCGTATTACACAGGCATTCAGGGCAACTATTCCACCTGAATCTCCCAGGGAGGCACCAATCTGTTTTGATGTTTAAAAAATATATATTGGTTTTCTAGTCTTCAGCATGACCTTTTACTGAGAACTTCTCAATGGTTTCCCTACTTAATGAGAGGAAGGAACTGCCTAAAAAAATTGTTTCTTCTCATTAAGTGGGGAAAACGGAAATTTCCTCTCACTTAATGGTCTAATTCACATTTAATTTGTCATTACACTGCATTAAGATTTAAGTACATAACAGAGTTCAATATTGCACTCTGGTTGAGGGACATAGAAAATGATACGCACCAAAATATGCTGCCTCAGCACTCTGTGGGGGCTTGGAGAGCTTTTCCTTACTGTTCTCGAAGTAATGATTTTTCCTAGTGGATTGCGAAATGTATCTAAGGAGCATTTTTCAACTTTTGTGGTTTGGACTTGAAATTGAAAGAGAACATTGGTATTGATAGTACCCATTAATAAATGCAGAACTAACTGAGGAAATGTTAACAAACCAGAGGAATTAAAACACAAAAAATCAATGACAGACAATGCCTCCACCCACTGGTAACTGAGGTATCAGACTAAGACAGTTTAACTGAGTTAGAGAATCTCCAGACAGATACTACTGCTGAATTTTGGCTATTTAGAGACTTGGGCAAGTACTTTTACTGTGCCCAGGCTCAAAGAAATAGTCTTAGATGCTAATACTTTTACTACAATGGGTATAAGACTTTCCCCAAGCCAACTAGTTAGAATAATAGTTTTGTAGCATTATTTGAACATGTATCTCTGAAAGACTATGAGGATTTATTAAAAGTAGTGACACAGGCCTTTAATCCCAGCACTAAGGAGGCAGAGGCGGAGGATCTCTGTGAGGTCATGGCCAGCCTTTTCTACACATGCACTTTCAGGACATCCAGGTATAGAGAGAGACCCTGACTCAAAAAAGGAAAGATTTGTCAAATATATATATATATTCCTACCACTGTGGCTGTGACCATAAAATATGACTGTGGCTGCCAGTTTAAGGAAGGAATGCTCTCTCTTGACTCAAAATTTCAAAACTTTCACCCCATAGTTTCTTGGTTCCACACAATGGAGAGGACGATTGCAGCAGCAAATACACGTAGTAAAAAAGAGTCACTCGGCAATGGGGGGAGGATGGGGAGGGGAACACCCATAAAGAAGGGGAGGGGGGAGGGGATGTTTGCCCGGAAACCGGGAAAGGGAATAACACTCGAAATGTATATAAGAAATACTCAAGTTAATAATAAAAAAAAAAAAAGAGTCACTCACTTCACAGTGAGGCCGGAATCAGAAGACAAAGGGCACCCAGGATTCATGCCGTAACCCTCAAAGGCCCTCTCTAATGACCTGCTCCTACTAACCACACCTATCTCCTGAAAGATTTATAAACACACAAACTAATACCATGTTCTGGGAAGGAGTTAAAAACATGAGCTTAGTGCAGGGGGGAAAGCATTTCAGATTCAGATCCTAACATTAGCTAAACATATGTATGTATGTATGTATGTATGCATGCATGCATGTATGTATGTATGTATGTATGCATGTATGTATATGGGGAATAATCCTGTCCTGATTTTACATTTCCATTGTGAAATATAGATTTGTAGAACAACAACAACAACATAAGAGGAGGCAACAAAAAACGATGAAGAAGAAAGGTTGTTCGTGCTTTCAGGAAAGGAAAAGAGGAGCCTGAGGCTCTGATGTGCCCATTCAGGCATTTGTCACTTGTCCCAGTATTGAGGAAATATCATGAGACCGTGGGCTCTGAAGCCTGCCGGAGTGTCTATCCTGGACAACATCCAGGGCACGGGACATGATAAGCATGCTGTGCTTTGGCTACGTGAAGTTTTGAGCTCTCTATTGCTGTGTACCAATTACTTTACACGACAGAGTAAAAAGTGCCCATCTCCTTGAGCAGAGTTCTGTAGCCCTCTTCTATTGGATTTCCTGCTCAGATCTCACAATGCCGAAATGGAATTGTTAGTGAAAGGGGCTTTTCATTTGGATACACTGAGAGAAGATCATCTTTCAAGATCATTCAGGTTTTGACCAAATTCAGCGAGTTGTGGCTTTTGGACTAAAGCCTATATTTCATTTCTAGCTATCATCTGTGGCCACTCTCAGTTCTTGAAAGTCACCAGCCTGGCTTTCTATGTGGTCCCCTCCATATTCAAGCCAGCAATGACCCCGAGTCGATCCTCTGCTTTCAAACTCTGATTTACTTTTCTGTGAGTACAAAGAGAAAAATCATCCTTTTAAGGGGCTGGTATATTTCTGTGAAGACCACCTTATTATCTTAAGGTCAACCTATGCCATAACCCCATCGTAGTAACAATGAAAAGGCGATGGTAACAAGGAAGGATTCCAGTCGAGGAGATGGAGGAGGTGCCCACAAAGACATCTATAACATTGTTGGTTGTTCATACCAAGGTACCCAGCCACTTTATTCTACCCTTCAGTCTTCAGAATACAAGAGAAGCACGTAAATCAAAAGTACGTTTTGTGATCAGACTTGGGAAAGTTATTCTGGATCAAGCACTCTGCGCTGCCTTTCCTGGACTGGGAGATTCTGGGAGATTTTACTAGGTTTCTGATTGTTTAATAGAGGCCCGGGAAATTTCCTAAATTAATTGAATACAAAACTTCTTTTTCCACTTAGGCACATTTGGAACTCGTATTATGTACCAACTTAAAAGGGTAGACTGCTGTGTTTGGTGGGTAATTCATGCATCAGAGAGTATTTTTTTAAAAGCCACTGGTGTCTTTCTCATGATTTCAAGACCCGCTTGTGTGTACTTGTGAAAATGGCTGATCTGCACCAGTGTGATACAAGCACGTGTACATCAGTGGTGGAAGGGAGCGCTCTCTATTCGAATGCCATGAGATTAAATTATATTATATGTAAAACTATAAGTTTACATAGGACAAGTTTAACCACAAGTACAGTTGAATAAAAGATCACCTAAAAAGCAATTTTGAAACACTAGTACCAAATTTAGCAAAAATTACTAATAGCGGAGATCAAAAGTAAGAAGCTATTATGTTCTGTCACTAATAATAAACTGTTTGGAAATTTTTTCCATCATAAAGTTTAAATGGTTGAAAGCCAACATAACTGATAAACTCAGAATTTCTCCTTTATTTTTATCTTGGTATCTGTATTGAAAAATACATTGCTATAAAAATAACAGAGGTTTTACCCATTGCTCATTGAATACTAATCAACAAGCCAGATTTCTGCTTATATGACACTGGAGGCAAATCAATTGAAACCTATCTTTCCATGATCAAACATGTCTAATATAGATCCTCTGAGGTTTGTTCTGGAAGGTGTGCCAAGGTCCAATAAACTCAGTGGGTTTCATCATTTCAGAAATTTTATTAAAAAGCTTAAGACAAAATATAATTGGCTTTATATGTCTGCTATACCAATAACCGACACCAGGAGAAAAAAAATATTACAAAGGAAATTCTTTTGAATGTCACCATCACAGAACTAAGAAAGATGGCTTCCCTGTCTCTATTCCCAGTGTTACAGATGTAGAAATGGGTCAGACGGTGTGAGGGGTACAGCTGGGGACCAGCATTTTCAGCTTTCAGTTTTGCTAAAGCTTCATCAACCCTCTTATGTTTCATTTTCATATATGTAAGTTTATTTCCAATGTTTATGATCCTTTCCTCTGTTTGAAAAAATACTACACAGTCCTGCGTGGATGGTGGATTTAGCTCACAACGGTCAGGACCATGTCCTAGCCAGTGTCAAGTGATCCAATGTCCAATATCATCTTGTTCCACCGTTGCAATCAAGTTTCTTGTGGTATCCTAAAACTACACAATACCATGTTCTCTCGTTTACATCTCTCTCTGGAGGATTTTGAATGTGTTGGCTACTTTTAACACCACAGTATACGGAGAATTCATTACTCCTAAAGATCGGACTTGGAGCCGTTTTCAATAGGAATATATTCGATAACACTAATGCTTCTGGATGTTTGTTTAGTTGTTAATCTGCCCGTCTCTCTCTGCTTCCTGTATCGCTGAAGGAGACAGGCTGCCGCTTAGCTAATTTTGGTGACAATACATTTCATTTTCACAGTAGGCCTGTCATCTGTGTCACATCAGCGTCCTTAGTCCTGGTTTCTGATCTTAAAAGATGATAACATTTAACACTACTTCTCTTTATTGTTGTGAGTTGGGACATGGGTAATATAAAGAGGCAGGAAGAAGAGATATCTTCAAGTCCTCAAAAAAAACATAATTTTTCTCAAGGAAATTACCAACAATCTAATATTCTTAAAAAGAGAATATCTCAATTTATCCAAAGACAGGTAATATCTGCATAAAAATCTCATCTTAACTCACCAATGTCCTTCAGCCTGTGCTGAGAAGCACCAGCTCTCGGGCTGGGGAATCATTTATCCTCCCAGGTCCACTCAGTTCTTGGCCTATAGGCTGAGATTGCCACCAAGGGAGCCAATTAGTGCCAAATATGTTGGTGGGTTTTTGATGTAGGAAAATCTCCCCTAAGAACTGGACTGAGATGAGCCATCAAATGATAGTGATTTTCAGTCACTAATGATCCGGGATTTAAATAGAGACTTTTAATTGGGTTACCAAGCAACTTGCAAATATTTTGGTGGTACCTGCTGAGTCAATTGGGTAGTTTATAACCCCCTCTCCTCTGATTATGTTATCTTTGATATGACTACATTATGTATTATCAATGATCAGCCCAAGTTTCCCCCTTTGTCATTAACCAAGAAAAGACACCCTTGATTTTCTTTTCATTGTTCTTTGCCCGCATGATGTTTCCATATGTCTGAAGGAGGTTGAGCCGAGTAAAGGGTAGCCATGGGGAATAAAGGAAAGTATTCATTAAGCTGTCTTCTTATGCCCCAGGCTTCTTCCAAGTAAACTTAGACCTCCTGAAATGAGAAAGGGTACGAAGGCTTGTTTAGAACCCATAATTCCACTTAATTAACAAAGCTGGGATTCTGTGTTTGCTTCTTAGATCCATTCCCAAAACATGAAAAGTGAAATGCGGAAGATACTGTTATTGTGGTTTTTGTTCTTCACTGGAGAGTTATTTTCAAAGAAAACTTCCCAAGAAAAAATAAATTCTGCCTTTTATTGTTTCCAGATGCTTTTGTCAGTCCCTGTGGCCAAATGTATGAACTTCCTTTCTGACTGCCACTGTCATTTCCTTCAGTCTGTCCTCTTTCATGGCCTCACATGGGTCTGCCTATGTTCCTTGAACTTCAGCCTTCTGCTGTCTTGACCCCCGGTGGGGATTAGCACTCTTCCTCCCGGGCTTACAGCTCTGGCTCTCTGGTTTTTGGATAGCATTTCACACTGGCTTTCTACCTCCCAGTCCTCTGAATACACAGTGGGCTCTTTAGAAACATGCCTTTTCCACCTGACCTGTGTAGTGTGACTTCCCGACTGTAGATGAAGCAGAGACTGGAACTCTGTTTCTCCTACGTTTTCTTCCCTGGCCAGGTTTTAACTCTTTCTTTCTCCTTCAGTTGAACTCTTTGTTAGCAGAGATCCAAAGGGCATGCTGCTCTGTTTGTCTGCCTCCAAGTTTCTTTAGCGACCCCCTTCTCTTCCCTTGAGGACTTCTGCTAAATGAGAAATAGCATCACCAGCTCTTTGCTGTTTAATTCCACATGGACAGGTAAGCTATTTCATAAATCCCAAGATCAGCTGAGATGGGTCCTCAGGGCCTGTGACTGCACTCAACTGGTGTGAAAACTAAGGACTCAGTGAGTTCAAGGCTAGCCAACCTTTATATGAATGGCAGAAAATGTCAGGGGGTTAAATCACTCCTACACACTATATCATGGTGTTACTCACTTGATCCCAACTCCTGACCCAGTTTTGCTTCCCAGTTATGGGTTTAAGCAGAAATCAAAATGGTAGCAAATTCTGCATGATTTAGGTTGGGTCATTTCTTTCCTGAAACATACACTGATGTAAGATTATTGAGAAACGCAGTTGAAAGGAGAATGAGGGGACCACTATGAGTTATGGATTGAAGTTCTCAGAGGAGACAACATCCGTGATATCTTTATATTGTATGCCTGTGAATTAATGCCAGGCCATGAAATAAATGACAGAAAACTGAAAGGAATGAAAGCAGACAGAAATGCAGGCCTAACAAGACGACCTTCCAAACAATATGTATGTACACAGTTGGAGTCGGAGAACAATCTTTCTTCTATATTCTACTGCACCCCAAGGGTGCAAAGGCACCTAAGAAACGCCGATCTGTTTCTCACTAAAGTCCAAGAACGAAGGAAGGTTTGAAGATAACATCTTTGCTATACTCCTTTTCAGACGAATGGCCAGTGAAGTTTGCAAAATGAACCTCTGGAAATAAAACAAACTCTTCAAGAGTGAGTGTGAGTATGAGTGTGTGTGTGTGTGTGTGTGTGTGTGAGAGAGAGAGAGAGAGAGAGAGAGAGCAATGAACACACACGCAATGAGTAAGCACCTCTGTGCACACACATAAGTGTACACATACATACAGAATGCCACCTGGCCCTTGTATGTTATTCCTTGGGAGTTACTTAGCTTTTATTTCTTTTGAAACAGGGCTTGGCTTAGAACTCACCTAGTGAACTAGGTTGGCTGGCCAGTGAACCCAGGGATCTACCTGTCTCCATTTCCCTAAAGCTGAGATAACAAACATGTACCATACTTCCTAATGGGGTTCTAGGGATTGATCTTGGGTCCTCCAGCTTGCAAGGCAAGCTTCACCTACAGAGCTGTTGCCTCAACCACTTACCAAACAAGTCTGAGCTGCAAGTTTTCTGAAGTGTGAAATGTGATTTCTGGGTTCTTTTCTTTTTCTCTTGTTTCTTTGATTCATTTTTATTTTTCTCACATATTATTCTTTCCCAAGCAGCCTGAAGAGCAGTACATAGCTGGCTGAGAACAGCGCTCTCACAACAGAGTAATATCCTAATTACCCTCCTCTTAGTAAGGGCTCCTTTTGACAGGTGTCAACTTGACTTAAGTGCTTGGCTGCTGGGTTTTTTTTTCCCTTTATGCTCCTTTTTTCCACATTGTCATGTCTTGAAGTGGGGTTAAATGCTGACATCCCTTTGTGCTTAACTAGCGATAACTATCAAAGAAATGCATAAATTACAGTTCCAGTTACACTGAGTCTAGCAGGCTCATCTGCCTGTAAAGAAGAGACAGATAATAGAGCCAACCTGGACTGTATTTTTTCTGAGCAGAGTTGTGAGGTTGGCCTATTAAATCTCAGGTTCCTTTGGGTTCCTTTCTGCTTTCTCGAGTACTTGGACAGGTAGAAT
Source organism: Rattus norvegicus (assembly GCF_021556685.1). Classification (NCBI taxonomy): domain Eukaryota; kingdom Metazoa; phylum Chordata; class Mammalia; order Rodentia; family Muridae; genus Rattus; species Rattus norvegicus. Next base: position 238,659,424 of record NC_141535.1, on the reverse strand, counting down.
ATTCCAAATAATTATTCCGACTTCTCGCCTCTTGTACATTACTTAAAGAGTTTCTGTTTATCAGAGAAAATATTCACTCACCCTCTACAAAACACAAAATAATTTTTTAGACCATAAGTTATTTTAAAAGAAAATCTCAGATGAGCGAGGAAATTTGTGGTGTAAACATGTCTGCCAAATGAGAGGAGAGTGGTCTGTTGAACAGCATTCACTCCAAATCTGATAGACACACTGCCCAATTGCCATCTTGCTTGTCAAGCCTTAACAGAAACTCACCTAAACAAGCAAACAAGCAGGCAGCCACCACAAATAGCCCTTCCACCTCTTTGACCAACAGCTATGAATCACAAAATATGCCCAGCTCTCTTTCTGGAGCTTTTCCTTGCTGGTGGTTGGCTGAGAATGTAATTTCATGGTAGAATGTTAGAAAATGACCCCTTGTAATGATAGAATTTACATAAATAAATGCTGATCACACAAAACAGATAATATGCTGTGGATATCATCACAATAAGTTGTCTCCTACTGACATAGACTCGAAGTTGGAAGCACACAATTATGCAAATCAAACTAATGCCAGTTGCTCATTACTGTCATGGCAGTAAAGGCAGAAACATATCCTCCATAGTCAGCTCGAGGCTGGGCCACAGGCCAAGATGTTTGGTTTTGCTGACAGAATAACTGAGTCAACAAAAATAGACTATCACAGTAATACATCAGAGAGGTCCACATCATGGCAAACCTGAGGCTTAATGGACCGTGGATTCTGTCTGTGTGGAGTGTCCTTTCCTGGTATTGAGCTGTAGACCGTAGGCATCCAGTCCACATTGCAGACTCTACAAACACAAGCAATTTTGTTTAGGGTGGTGATGCTACAACTCTATTAGCTTTTCCTAAACCCATGATAGGACATTTAATAATACATAAATGATGTCAATATTCTAGTCCTAAGCACTTTATTAAGAATTTTAGAGGACCTGACAAACCCTGGATCTAGGTCTGTCCTGAATTTTCACTAGACACCGGAGCTGTTTTCAAACAACAGAGTTTCCATTTACCATAACATCCTTTTTTTCCCCTCTTTTGTCAGACTAGAATTGTTGTTTCTGAGAGAATAGCTACCCCTAGGAGGAAGCTAATGAATCTGGGTTTCACACAGATGACTGGAAGCATCAATGACACCACGAAGCAATGGTTAACATCCATCTCCTTCCTCTTCTCTGTGGTGGACTAATTCTGTGAATAGCCTTCAGTCTTCACCTGTCATGGCATCTGTGCCTTCGTGTGAACCAACTGTTCGCACCAAGCAGTGTGTCCTTTGTCCCTTCCGTCTGAGTTCTGTCACATGTCTTGCCTAGTCAGCGGACACGGCTGTGGAACAAAAGCAGATTTAGACCCGATCCTTGCTGGTTGCCATGTCTATTTAGGCTAATTTGCCTCTATTTAGGAAGGACATTGCTGGCTTTTTATGTGAGCGGGTCAGAGATACATGAAGGAGAATTGAATTGTCCCGTGAAGACATTAAGACTAATCTAGGAGATCAGCCAACAACTAGCCACTCTCCGGCAGCTGACAGGATTCAGCAGACATCAGCCTAAGTCACCCCTGCAGTCCAGAAGTTCTTCATGTTTTACGCGCCTGTGTTTTGTCCTGTGTGCTAAGCAGTCTTATAGTGTGAATGAGAGAATAGAGAATTTTCAACAAATTCTTAAGGAGATTTAAAAATGCAGGAGATGGGTTAGAGAGATGTCTCAGCAGTTAATGGCATGTGCTACCCTTGAGAGGGTCTGGGTTCGGTTCCCAGAACCCACACGGAAGTTTACAAAATTCAATAACTCCATTTCCAGAGGATCCAGCACCCTCTTCTGGCCTCCTGCTAATGCCAGGTATGCATGCAGTGCGCTGACATATATGCAGATGAAGAATTCCTATACATAAAGTAAAACAAATAAATACATCCTTTCTAATTCCAGGAAAATATGTTCTATGAGTAACAGAAGAGTGTATTCATTTGATCCCAAGGCAAACCTGCGGGGAACACAAACCACACCAAAATGAGAGAAGCTTTCAAACTCGCATGAATGACTAGAATTAAAGACTAATGTGCTACCAAGCCTATGGAAAGTGACAAGACTGGGAGAGCCTCAGACAGAGAGGCGATCTTGGAAATGGGTCTAACAATCTCTCAAAATGTTAATCTGCATTTATCATTTTAGACATCTACCCCCAGAGAAATGCAAACCAAATTCCATGCAAATGCTTGAAATGAATGTCCATTTGACCGTTACCGAAATGACTCAGAAATTAAATCGTTCTAATATTGACTAGCTGACGAGTGAGTAAATAAAATAGCATTGCTATAAATTTAAGTACTATTAACCAATAGAGAAGAACTGAGAAATGATGTATGTCACAATATGATGATCTAGAAGACATGTTCTAAGTGAAAAACCTGGCACCACAGACAATACCTCCTGATGATACTTATATAAAATACCCTGAATGGGAAACAATGAAGGAAAATAGACTGATAATTCCCTTGACCTGGAAGGAGGGTAAAGAGTAGAAGTAGAGAAAAAACTTTTAGGAAATAAATATGCAAAATTAGATTATTATAATGGCTACACAGCTCCAGAGATGCACAATAACTCATTTTATTTTCATCATTCAATAGGTAATTTTATATATAGCAATAAAGATTAAAACACCTCTCTCTCTCTCTCTCTCTCTCTCTCTCTCTCTCTCTCTCTCCCATTCTTCACACCACAGGTTTTCTTTGTCTAGGTCACAGACATATGAATATTGGTTAATAGAGCTTTATAAGGGAAAACATAACCTCTCAACATGACTTCTTTGGGATAGTTAATTTACCACACTTGATACATTAAATGGTGAAAGCATGGGACATGGGACACATTTGCCATTTGTTCCCAGGTCCTGATGTTCACAGTGGACCAACTCTATCTTTGTTTCCATTCTTTCTGTGACACTCACTCAGGCCCCATTTAAGCATCCTAATGTCTATCCGTGTAAAGGAAATGGTGCCACTGGCTACATCATACTTTGCAAGGAATGGCCAACTTCAGTGGGTAAACTTCAGCAATGTCAGGGGGTCTGAGGGCTGTTTCTGGTTTTTCTCAATGGCTTCTTCTTAAGCGTCAGGAATGAAGATGAATTTGTTTAGTCACGTGACATTGGAGAGTCTGTGTACTGCCCAGCCTTTTGTGTCAGTCTTTCCCTTGATCAGTACAACTTCTATTCAGGTCGTTAATGGTTTTGACCTGCATTACCTCTTTTCATAAATTTGGGTCACTTGCTTTTGGTTTTACTTTCCTTCAGCCCACTCTTAGAGCTAGCTGGATGGTGTAAGAATGAAGGGAATGCCCTTTCCCTCTTGTATCCTTACACACAAAACTCACATGGACTTTCTGTTGATATAGGGAGAGCTCTGCTGACGATTGACAAAACAGCCTTTATCTTTACTCTCCCAAGAGGGAAGAAATAAAAGCAGAATGTAGTTATAAACAAGCAGTCAAAGTTGTCCCTTGTTTGTTTTGGGATTTTTTTGTGTGTTTTCTCTGGTTAGGATTATTATTTTTTTTGTAAGCCCACTGTTACGGCACACCCCAGTTACAGCTTGCCCAACTATTTCTACCATGCTGCCCAGGCTGTGTGGAGAATTCCTTGAAAGCCCTTTGAGACCACAATGCATCCTGCTATAATTAAAGGTGTAAGGCAGAAGAATGTGGAAGAGGGGTTAAATCTCCAATGTTGCTCCAAAGAAACATCAAAAGCCAGCTGAACATGTCTGATGCACGAGGGTGGCCTTCTGAGAACAGTGGGAAAAGTACAGACTCTTTGCTTATTCCAAGCTCCCAGTGGGCAACCTTGTCAGCTGACACACAACGTAGGAGGCTGATGGCGCAGATTGTTGAACTTCTAGTGGGAGTTAGCATAAATGTTTGGCAGTTTATTTTCCTCTCTCAAAATGGTGAATCATAAATGGCCAAGGTGATCAACTCCAGAGGGAACTCAAGGTTTCCAACCAACCCAAAGCCCCTTACCTCGCTCCCACCACCCACTAGGGAACTGCAAGGATATGCCACCCACACCCTCCCCCCTTGACTTTGAACCACTGCTTGGTTTTACTTTCACTTGCCTGTGGTTTAGAAACTGAGTATGTCAGCATTCCATTTTACTGCCTTGGAGTAGCAGCAAATGTGTTTTGTTCTCTCCTTTCAAAAGTAAAGATTGTATTTTAAAATCACTCTCTCCCTGAGGGAACCACTCACTCCTAACTCCCTGACAAGCCATGAGGACCTCAAAATTAAGAAACATGTCCAGAAATGTGAGTTTGTACAGAAAGGACGAGAAAACCACCCAGACACGTAATGAGTCAGTTATGTGCCTGGCTCCTGTCAGGA
>NC_141535.1:236460000-236490000 GCF_021556685.1 Rattus norvegicus | reverse complement strand
CTTTGCCAGCTAGAGGGGGGTTGGTACTTACCCAGTTCATCTGGTCTCAAGTTTAAATTTCCATCTAAGCTCTAATTAATCAAGAATTTAAACTTCAGACAGCAAGGAAAATTTGACTAGGTTGGTCTGACCAAGGTTGGTCTGACCAAGATTTCTTTTTACACTCAGCTATTCCTAATTTATTCCAGAACCTTCGTTCCCCAAAGGGTTTATAGTCAGCAATAACCATTATCAATGAAGCCAACTACAAGTGCGTTAATGCTTAGATGTTGCAGAAACATCTAGAAATGTTTGGGAAACTCGAGCAGTGTCAGCAACAAATGGTTTAGAATTCAGCTAGCTGTCTTAGGCATCCAATGATGGTGTCCCAGCATGTGGGTCACAGAGGCAGCAAATGACAAACTCAAGGCCAGGCTGTTGTACATGGGCAATGTATAATGTCTATTTACCTTGGGGAGCTGGTATGGGGCTGTCACAGTGCAGGGTAGAGGAAGGAAGAGCTGAGGTAAAAGGAGCCACAGCAGAGAAGAAAAACACACACCTCCAGATAGATGTTTGTGAGGAGGTGTGTGTACAGGGAGGGGTATACGTTTTGTAAAAAGTGGGGCAGCACCAATAAATCAATAAACAGGACTGATAGACGCTTCTTCTAGCACCAATGCTGTGCCCGTCTGTTGATTCATAACTGATATTTTGATAGTAAATCATGTCACGTTTCATTTCTCAAAAGAACTAGCCCGGTGGCAGAGAAGAACTTGTCGGGAGCGTCAGACGATTACACAATGGTCTTAGGACAATGTGCAAATGAGCCTTGATGCTTACAATGATGTCTTTGTTTTATGCCAGAACATCTTAATTTTCTTTGGCCTTCTTGATGCTGGCACTGGGAGTCACAACCAGCTGTTTAACATCCGTGCTTTTTTTTGGTACATTCCACAGAGTCCATCAGTTGTGGAGTGTAATCAGTCAAGTCTCCAACATTGTGGCAAACCTAAGGGCAGACAAAATAACGTCGAAGCCCTGTCCCACACAGCTCCGTACTAGCTTTGTGCCTTCCTCCTCCCTACTCATGCTGTCCCCACCGCTCTTAGCATCCATGACTAATAGAACCATGTGCCTAGTTTCAAGCTGGTCCCCTGTCCTCGTCTCAACTTTACTAGTTCACCCAAATTCCATTTCCTTGAGTGGACTTCCCAGACGGCTTTGTTATAATTAGTCCGTTGGTCGTACAGAATTAGTAGTGCTGGTGGACAATGGGACACGGAATATCGTCAACAGAACAAACCTAACCTTCTACTTTTCCTTCAGCTACCAATACGGTGGGTATCTATTATTTTCTTTCATGAATTTATGTGAGTATATATCCTCAGAGGAAAAACTGGCTCCATGATAGTAACACTTCATAAAGCATTATAGGAACACTACCAGGAAGAACTATTATGGTCTTTCTAAGACAAATAATGAGAACTAATGATGCAGGTAGGTGCCCTGGTGACTTCTCTGAGGGAAAAAAAAATCAAATAACCACTCTCTAGTTAGAACAAATAGCACTAGGAAAATAGAGAGAGATTGGACCAGCTATTATCTGATATCTCCTTATAATTACATGGAGGGCTTTACATTTTGCGGATAAGAACTGAAGATCCAAGAGGTCTGGAAAAATGTAGTTACATATTAATATACATAGAAGTGTTCTAAGAAATGTCTAACAAATGGACTGGGGTCAGGGTGTCTCTGTTTGCAGCATTTCTGTGGTATCAATACAGTGGTGATAATTTCTGTTGTGTAAATGTTTCCACTGTAGCTGACTTAAAACTACCTTGGAGATTAAAACTACCCATCTCCTTGGAGAGCTGGTTTGAGCCCATCCCCTTTCCAGCTTACATCAAACACAGATCTGGCTATAGTGGTAATAGGCTCACTGACTTGTTCCCATTGTCCTGCATTGCTCGGTGCTAGAGAGGTAAGGCCTCAATCTGCAGGGTTAACTCCAGAGTTTGAGCCTTCCTATCCCTAGACCTGTTGTGGAAGTGATAATTGAGACCCTGAGAGAGTCACCAGCGGCTTGATTGAAGAAAGCAGCGGGGCAGGGCGTGTCTCCTGACAAGCGCTACAGCTGAATGATCTCTAGATCTACAGCCGCTGGAGAAATAGATGATTGCTAACAGCATTGAGCTCCTCCTTCTCTATCTCCTGATTTATAAAAGACCAAACAAATGCTTAAAAGAGTTTTCCTTTATGCCAAGTCAAAGAAACATCAGATTCGAGTTGTGTGCCCCCATTTGGAACAAAAGGCATTCCATTACGATGTCACCAAAGAATTGCAGCCTCAGTACAGCCTCTGGTAGTCTTCATCATGTGAACCGTGCTCCCAGCCTCCTGGTGGCATTAGATCATTAACCGTTTGCACCCACTTTCCTCCTCAGTATGTCTTTCGCAGTCCTTTTGATGATATACCCCTCCTAACATCACCTCAGTCCTTGGCCTTCATGTGGCACTGGGATCGGACTCCTACCGCATGCTCTTGCACGGAGGACTGTAGCTGTCACTCCTTGCCCATCACTGCAGACTTACTCTGGAGCAAACCAGCAAAGGCCTTTATCATCCACTGGTTCCAACCACATAATGCCCAGGAGATTTAAATTGCAGATTTGGGAACAGGACTGTCTTCCACCACTCTAATGCTTTAGAGTACCATAGGAATATTCTTATACCGTCTACCACCATGGCTTAACAATTCCAGCTCTCCATATTGCATACACTGTTAAATCGTTCTCTAGTTTCAATGTTCTGCTCAGACCTAGTCTGTCAAGAACTGATCTATTCATGCAATGCAAATGCTGGTCAACAGATGACTGGCCAGTATTCGCTACATCCACTTCTGGTCAATCTTCATCCCACTGCACTCTAGCTCCTACATGTGTCATTCCGCTCAATTATCTTACTCATGATCCCGGAGCACCCTGGTGCCAGCTCCAATGGAGAGCACTTTAGACACCCACTTCCTGTGATGTGCCTGCTCCTTGTTCAGCCTTGTTTCCTACACTGCATTTTCCCTCTGCTTCTTTGACAAGTCTTTCTTGTTCTCCCTTAAAACACCGTCTTCCTATGTCCCTTCCTCTGTGTTGATATGTTCCTAGGATTCTATGATTCTTGCTTCACAACAATTTCTTGGATATCTTGTTTGATTTCCATGGTTTTAACCACGTACACAGGAGCACATCCTAGACCCATATGTGTAGGTGTCTGAAATCCGTTATATTCCTAAGCTTTATCTTCCTTACCTGTCTCAGTCAGTCCACTCTAATACATCCAAATCAATGTGTCCAAATAGTGATCTTCTCCATCAAGTCTGTTTCTTCTGGTTTTTGCATCAGTAAAAAACAGTATCCCCCACTTCCTACAAGGAGGAGTCTTGGAATCTATCCAATATTTCCTTTCCCGCTCTCTCTCCTTCCAAATACATCAGTTACGAAGTATTACTGATTCCCCTTCTAAATATCTCTTGAAGCTTTCAACGCATAACCACAATGTATGCTTCACTGAGAGGGTGAGATCTGAGATAGAAAGTAAGAACTAAAGTACAACATGAGAGGGATTCGCATAGTGGTTACATCTTGTCAAAGGGCCAGATCAACTGAATCCACATTCTGCTTTGCTCCAGCTGGTGGATCTTATCACTCATAAACATTAATTAAAATTTATTTCATGTTGGGAGTAGGTGTTTTGTAGATGTGTAGATCAGCATCAGTTGATTTTACATTCAAGAATTTACCCTCGATTGGAGAAAGGCGTGTTTGATAAATTGACAAGAATTTATCTTAACAATTATTCTTAAGAATAAAAACAAGGTTTTCAGAGAAAAAGAAACTCTGCCTGGAATCTACAATATTTATCCACACCTGAATTTTTAGTAAAAAAGAAAATCCAACTTTCTAGTCATTGTATCTGTGTCTGTCTCTTCTTTCTTTTCTTTCATTTGTCTGTCTGCCTGTATCATCCATCTTTCTATCCATCGATCTATCTACGCTTCCATCTATCTGTCTGTCTCTCTCTCTCCATCCATCCATTCATCCATCCATCCATCCATCCATCTATCTATCTATCTATCTATCTATTTATCTATCCATCCATCTATCTATCAATTCAACTAACCACTTATCATCTATTATCTATCCAGATATCATCTATATATCTATATATTTATCCATCTATGCATCTATATATCTATGCATTCATCCATCTATCCAGATACCTATCAATCAATCAATCAATCAATCATTTATCACCTATTATCTCTGTCTACCTATTTACCTATCTCCTCACCCCCTGTATCTACTAGTTCCACATTCATGTATTCCACCAATTAATGATTTTCACTCACATTTGTCCTTAACACGTACATATATTTTGCTTGTAATTATTCACTAAACAATAGGATATAGCAACTCTTAGAACTTAAATTATATCGGGTATTGTAAATAACCTTGCTGTGACCTTGAAGTGTTTGCAAGGACATGATTATGTTATATGCAAATGCTTCGGCACTTCAGTTGAGATTTGTAAATTGTGGGACTCAGTAGGTATGTTGGAACAAACTCTTATGCATACTAAAGCATGACCATGGGTATGTGTGCACGTGTTCATATGCACATTTATTTCTATGATTACCTACAACATGTCTGCTATTGATCTACTTGACAGATAGCCAGCCCCACAGATGTTGTTACTCTGAGAGCAAATACTTCAGCGTTCAGTATATAACTCGATAGAAAAAGACCATGTGTTTTTCTCTCCCTTGTGTAGAATCCTGTGGTGTTTGTGGTGATAACTTACATTTTATTATAGCATCTGAAAATAGACATTTTGGAGATGTTTATGAGAGAAGAGAATGCAAACTATGTTAAGAGAAAACCAGTTTGTTTAACAGTCAATGAATGGGCTTGACAGCTGTAGAAAGTATTAGCTAATAATTTCTCCCTTTGAGTAGAAAAATAATTAATTAAATTAGTTCAACACGTTGATGGGACAAAATTCTTTCTCTTGTTCACTTGCTTAATATTCCTATTTAAGTGAGGAGAAGCTGCAGGAAGCAAGGGGGAGCAAGGAGCACCTCCTGACTGTTAAAGTTTACTGGATTTCTAGTATTGGGAGCCAGAGGAAAGAAAAGGTGTTGTCAAATCAGCCTCTGTGTAGCTGGAGAAGCCCACTTGCCTCAACTGTGATTTTGAAAGCCTGTAAACACCCTTGGATCAGGTTTCCCTCGAGAAAGGATCATGATGAGCTCATGCACATTTCTGCCAGCCCCCACCCTGAGGTGTTGCATCACATCTGTCCTAAGGGAGCACCCCAGGCACATGCCCTTCACTCAAGAAAAACCCAACGGAATCAGCCACCCCAGATACAGTACTGTGATTCATGCTAAGCCCACAGCGTCTGCACAACAAACGCCAACGTAGACGTGGATACAATGTAACTATCACAGATGGTCTCAATGGGGAGTCCTTCCTATCTTTCTTACTCAGACAAATATTTCAAAGGCTTGGGTTTTTTTTATCTTATTTTCAGGGAAGAGAGGAATGGGAAATCCCAGAAACCATTTTTTTAAAAAAGATCTTTAATGGAGTTGGGTTTGAATTAAATGAGATGACTAAATGTCTCCAGCTAAAAAAAAATCTGTTATATTGCAGATTTCTTTAACTTTGTAATAGTTCCTTGCACTTCAAGCATGCATTAAGATAATTATCAGACACATTACCTGAAATATGACTCACTGAACGGGCCAGTCAGAAAACCCTGGATAGCATTGTGATAATAAGGAATCCGGACTTTGGAATATGGTTTAAAGACATCAATACACATAGCAAAACAATTCTTCCGAATTCAGTCTCCTTGTCTGAAATTTTCAAGTGGAATCCAATCTGACCTTTTTTTATTTTTATTTTTTTATTTTTTTGTGGTAAAAACATATGTTCTGTTTATTCTGTGATATCTATATCTATATCTATGTATATATATATATATCTTCATTTTTCAATAATAACTATGACATAGTACTTTGGAGGGATGTATTATTTTATAAAATATGTTAAATGAAAGGAAAATAGTTTCTATCATATAACCGAATTAATCTTCAAGAAGATGATCTGGTCTTTAAGGTTAGTTAGTAAGGTTTTTTTTTTTCATTATAAAAGATATTTTTTTCATTATGAAAGATATTACTGATCCTTTCTTTATTTGTGGAAAAGCAATATAAGAAAAGTGGCTATGCCAGGGTGTCGGAGAATGCGAGAAAATTGTGTTTATATTACCGTCATTTGTATGAAAGGAATTGCAGTGTAAGAACGGGTTGTTTGTCTAGAGTTTCCATTCATGAGCATCCATCTTTTTCCAGAGAGATATTTACGTTTTAAGCCCAAGGTTAATTTATGTGGCTTGTTGCCCTTTTTGTTTATTTGTCTGTTTGTTTTTGTTTTGTTTTGTTTGTTTTGTTTTTTATTTTTATTAACTTGAGTATTTCTTTTTTTAAAGGGGTATATTAACTATTTGTTTTTATTTTTTTTTATTTTTTTATATTTTAAATTTAGAGAATACTTTATTAGTTTTTGTAATCAAACCCACGTAGATAAGACCTTACATATTTAATACAGTGTGTTACCCCTGTACAAATGGAAAAAACTTAAGTTCAACATTTCTAGACCAATATGGCTGTTAATTTCTGTACAGTGCCAACTCAACACAGTAAACGGGGATACTTTTTTCGAAAGTTGACAGCACAGGTAAAGTTTCAAAAAATTCAAATTATATATCTGTATATATATATTTATATTTATATAAAAAGACCAATAATAGCAGTGTGTTATGCATCAACAGCAGCAACAGCTTTTCCAGGTTCTGCAGTCATCTGAACAAAACTGTAGAGACATCCAGCACACTCCATTAAAAAAAAAAAGTAAAAAAAACAAAACCCGAGAAAACAGCACAGTTCTGTTACTCTTGTGGTACTTGGCACAATTTTTTTTTTAAATTAGCTTCTCAATCATCATCTGGAAAGAAAACATTCTGAGCAACATCATTAAAAACAGCTCTGATAAAGCACGGTCACTACTACGTATCATAAAGCAGTTACAAGCTATTTTACATCCACAGAGGTATGATACAGTACTGTCCTACATCTATAATACTAGAGGATACAATTTAAAAGGCATTATTTGAGACTTGATTCTACTTTTCCAGCAGAGGGCCCAAAGGATGGTGTGACACAGCTTTGTAAAGAAACATACTCTAGACAGGATTTCCTTTCACTAGTGGCACAGTTCTAAGGATTCATTCTCTCCATGAATGTCAGCTAAAACCGTTATTAAAAAAATGAAATATCCCTAGAACAAAACCGTATAACCACCGGATTCACATGAAGATGACCTAGTGGAGACAAGCTGGACCTTACCTTACCAACAAGCTATCAAATCCGTTATGTTTAAACAGTGAGACCTCCAAGAAAGGAGATGCCAAGTAGTGCTTCAAAGCTTCGGACCACAATCAAACACAGCATCCTTTTCAACAGAAGCAGAAGCTCATCTGAATATGCTCAAGGATGCTGACATCAACATTTAATCATCTCCTCACTCATCCAGGAAGAAGGGGAGATCAGTTACTACTGTACTTTATTGTGTTCAACCAAATCACTATGTTACAAAAATAGCAAGCTGCCATAATAAAAAATAAGGCTCCTCTATCCAGCACCAGATAGCATCATTTTACTTTCAAGCCTAGAAATTGCACACTTGTATATAAACCAACCGAAGATGAGGATTGAGAGTTCATCTTGGTGGATTTTTCCTTTGATGAATATGAAGTGTCCTTCCTTATCTTTTTTGATGACTTTTAATTGAAAATTGATTTTATTTGATATTAGAGTGGCTACTCCAGCTTGCTTCTTCTGACCATTTGCTTGGAAAGTTGTTTTCCAGCCTTTCACTCTGAGGTAGTGTCTGTCTTTGTCTCTGAGGTGTGTTTCCTGTAGGCAGCAGAATGCAGGGTCCTCATTGCGTATCCAGTTTGTTAATCTATGTCTTTTTATTGGGGAGTTGAGGCCACTGATGTTGAGAGATATTAAGGAATAGTGATTATTGCTTCCTGTTATATTCATATTTGGATGTGAGGTTATGTTTGTGTGCTTTTCTTCTCTTTGTTTTGTTGCCAAGATGATTAGTTTCTTGCTTCTTCTAGGGTACAGCTTGCCTCCTTATGTTGGGCTTTACCCTTTATTATCCTTTGTAGTGCTGGATTTGTAGAAAGATATTGTGTAAATTTGGTTTTGTCATGGAATATCTTGGTTTCTCCATCTATGTTAATTGAGAGTTTTGCAGGATACAGTAACCTGGGCTGGCATTTGTGTTCTCTTAGGGTCTGTATGACATCTGTCCAGGATCTTCTGGCCTTCATAGTTTCTGGCGAAAAGTCTGGTGTGATTCTGATAGGTCTGCCTTTATATGTTACTTGACCTTTTTCCCTTACTGCTTTTAATATTCTTTCTTTATTTTGTGCATTTGGTGTTTTGACAATTATGTGACGGGAGGTGTTTCTTTTCTGGTCCAATCTATTTGGAGTTCTGTAGGCTTCTTGTATGCCTATGGGTATCTCTTTTTTTAGGTTAGGAAAGTTTTCTTCTATGATTTTGTTGAAGATATTTACTGGTCCTTTGAGCTGGGAGTCTTCACTCTCTTCTATACCTATTATCCTTAGGTTTGATCTTCTCATTGAGTCCTGGATTTCCTGTATGTTTTGGACCAGTAGCTTTTTCCAGTTTACATTATCTTTGACAATTGTGTCGATGATTTCTATGGAATCTTCTGCTCCTGAGATTCTCTCTTCCATCTCTTGTATTCTGTTGGTGATGCTTGTATCTACGGCTCCTTGTCTCTTCCTTTGGTTTTCTATATCCAGGGTTGTTTCCATGTGTTCTTTCTTGATTGCTTCTATTTCCATTTTTAATTCCTTCAATTGTTTGATTGTGTTTTCCTGATATTCTTTCAGGAATTTTTGTGATTCCTCTCTATAGGCTTCTACTTGTTTATTTATGTTTTCCTGGAATTCTTTCAGGGATATTTCTGATTCCTCTCTGTAGGCTTCTACTTGTTTATTTATGTTTTCCTGTGTTTCTCTAAGGGAGTTCTTCATGTCTTTCCTGAAGTCCTCCAGCATCATGATCAAATGTCTGAAATTGTCTGAAATTTTCAAGTGGAATCCAATCTGACCTTTTTTTAAAAAAAAAAGGTAGACCAAAATCTACCAAGCAACCAAGTTTATAGGTTTATATAGTTTATCTTTATGACATATTCTTGCAGTCTATGATTATAAAACTCAGGGGCTAACAAAGGTCAAGAATTTCCCTGCTTTCTAACTGTGGAAAGCTCCATGTCTGAGCCTCATTTGAGCAGTATCAGCACCGTGCTACCATTTCAGTGTTGGAAACATTCTGGAAGGACCTGGGGATTTTGCAAAACAAGATGTCAAGAGCCTCCCTGGTACTTGGGCGTTGTACTAAGAGTAAGAATGAAAACTGAACGCCAAGGAGAGTTGAAGAAAGGATTTTGCCAGGAGCAGTCACTCCCGCCATGCAGTTGCCGTGAAGGCTCTGATGCTCCATGGGAACAACATCCCTAGATACCGCTCACAGCATCTCCGGCTACACCAGACAAAAGCTTTCTGCCTGTTTTTACATTTGTGGGAATCAAATAACCACAGGAGAAACAACAAAGGCCAATGCAGACGTACATACACTGTAACTCTCACAGATGGCCTCAATGGGGATAACACATAATAAAGCCCCTATAAATAGGGTGTGACCCATGATATATGCTGAAAATATTAAATGAGTTAGAGACGATTTCGTGTGGTAGAGGAACTTGCTGGGGTTCTTTTATTGTTTAGCAGCTGTGGGTCACATTAGGCTGAACAAGAGAATAAAGCGATTGCTATTTGGGTTCTGTTCCAGTTGAATTGTCTGCTCTGTATTGAAAGTCCAGCCTTGCATTGGTCTTGCATTAGTTACACATTTACAGGGAATGTTTGGCAGTAGGCGTCAATTCTGGACCCTCAAGGAATTTATGTAGAGTCACTGTTGCCATTGCTAAGCGTTGAACTGCTACAGACGGATCCACAACCAAGACATCCTTGATCGCTTTACTCTTTGGAGACCCTCATCCCAGATGAGGGAACGGCAGGGTCCAGAGTTGCTCCATGACAGCATCTTGCCCAGAGCTGTTCTCTCTTCAGTGTGGCTTCTCCCGGGACTAGCCGCCTGCACCCTTTGGGAAAGGGTGGGTGATGTCTGAGCTTCTCTCTGCTTGGCCTCTTGCCCTGGAGGATTCAGGAAGTGGGAGTGCGATGGGTGAGAACAAGGAGGACTGGAATCTAACCTCCTGTCAGCTCCCCCAAGGTTGGGCTTTGCTCAAATGTCACCAAAGTGGGAACCGAAGGCAAGGCCTGCAAGCTACCACAGAGATAATGAGAGACTGGGAAACAAGACTTGTCAAAGAACTGGAGGGACTGGAATGATTTATCCTAAGGGAGAGAAGGCTCAACAACACACACTGGGGCAGTTATGACTCAGGGGGAAGACTCAATTCTGCTGAGTGCTAAGCACTCAAACATGAGCCCAGCCCTGCGTGTACTCAGTTTCTTATCTTAACAGTAACCCTGTGACCAGACATTTTACCATGAGGAAAACAAACTTCTCAAGATTCAGCCTTTTTTTTCCCCCCCCGAATCATATGGGGAAGGCAGAGGGCAGTTGGGATTGCTTCTCTGACAGTCTGACTTCCACAGGCCCTCAGCAGCAGTGGCTGCTCTGTGAGCCTCCCCCACCCTCCATGAAGCTTGTCTGAAGTGAAGATTGAGGCGTGTTGAGAAGATGGGTTGTCCACACATCTCAGTGCCCTGGTTGCCTGTATCCGATGAGGGATATACACACACAGTTTTTCTCAGCATCACATGCCATGGCGTTGACAGCCTGCAGAAGAACTCTCAGCTCAAACCTTTGAGTGGCTTCAAGGCAAAATGTGAGTCCATACACGCATGCACGCACGCACGCACGCACGCACGCACTTCCTCAGAGCTTTTGTGTTGAGCTCGTATATTCAACAAACCAGTAAATGTTTCCCAGTAAAACTGTGTCGGAATCTGACTTGGCCAGTGTTTTCTGGAGAGTTAGACAATAAAATGAAATGAAATTAATTTCTTTTTAAAGCCATAACCATAAAGATGATACAGGTACGAGCATTGCTGGTAACTCAGGAATGGCGCACTGACCTAGGGCTGGAGGCGACCCCATAACAGAACGGCGTTTCTTCGTGTCTGACATTCTCTTAAATATTTTAAAGGGTTTCTTTTATTTTTATTTTATGTATATGTGTGTTTCGCCTGCATGCCTGTGCATGGGGAAGCCAAAAGATGATGCCATCCCCTGAAACCAGAGTTATGGTTGGTCGTGGGTCCCACGCAGGGGCTGATACTGAACCTGGGTCTTCTGCGGGAGCAGCGAGTGTTCCGGATCGCTGAGCCGCCTCTCCATCTCCAAGCCGACATCCTTAAAAGCAGAGAAGGTAGAGAAGGACCCGGGATCACATGGCCTGATTCCTACCTTACTTTTGAAGAATTTTCTACCGAACACTCTCAGTTCAGACAGTACTCATACTTTCTGACCACCACAAGGCTGTCCCACAAGACTCCAATGGTGTTACAGTTTCCATTCGTGTGGAAATGCTGAGGGCCACGCCTACTTTCTCTAGGCGGAGGACTCGACTTGCTTTCTGTCGCTCTACCTTTCCACATTAACCACTTCACCTCGTTCCGTGGTGCTTCTCGCCTTGTGTGCTTACAGCTTTTCAATTTCACTCTTGTGTTTTTCCTTGGCATGGATTTTTTTTTTTTTTTTTTTTTTTTTTTTTTGTCTACTGCTTAACCTGGCAAACTCCAAATTATCCTCCAAAACCCAGCTCTCAGAGTTCTACATAAGAAAACATCCAATCTTGTTTTCAACGGGAATGGGTGTGTACCTGCAGCATATAGTCCCTCAGGTACACATAAGTGCACGTACTTGTGTAACAGCCAGCCCCACTGTCCAAGCTCCTTGCTTCACTCTTTTCTTTAATAGCTGGCCTTCAGGGCAATTTTCCTTAGAATACCTCTGGCCCTGTGATCAGGGATCAGTACAGTCTATAGAAACAGGACTACCTCTCCAGATTTGTTCTGGGTTCAAGACCCTGAATTTCTTTCCAGATTATCTCCAAGGACAGAAACCCCTTTCAGAAACAAACTCTGCATTTGTTCAAGCAGAGCTTGCAAGAGGGGAACATTTAAATCCCTTGCCACATAACCACGAAGCCCTTCGGAAATATTTACTCCGTTGGCTTGAGCTGAAGGAACGTCTCTGGCAGTAAGGCACATTTAAGATCTTCCTACAGCTAGTGTATGCATATCCTCAAAGCTCCTCCATGCTGCCTTTCCAGTTCTTGGTAGGAAGCCATCTGGCTTATGCTTATGAAAAGAATTGGATTTATTGCCAGCAGTAGCCTCTGGAGGCCCTGATTAATTTTCTAACCATGTAGGTGTGCAGGCAGGTGAAAGTAAACTGCAGAAGAGTTAGAAAGATGTGTGGGAAAGCTTCGAGGTCCAGGCATTTTCCTGGGGAGGCAGATGCAGTGATAAAAGCTGCTCAGGGTCCCTGGTTGGAAAATCCTGCAGTGTATGGAAGCAGAGGAGGGTAGCGGGAGTCTGGAGATCTGGAAGCACATGAGACAAGAAAAGGCAACCGCGAGCTCGGCAAACATCTGGACCGGCTTCCCTTGGATTTTCTCTGGTACAGCTCTGTTCACCAGTCTCTGCCCCTAAACTGCTGGTCGCTACTCAGAGAATGGGACGTATCATTTTCCAAAGCCTGAACGGCTACTGACATACAAGATGCCGTCGTGTTCTTCCTGAAACAGCCGCACTGTGAGTTAGAACTGCCCGGAGCCCAGCTGTAACTTGGTCCTTAAGTCCCAAAGGAAAAACTGCTTGCTCCAGATGACTATGAAACCCTGAGTCCTTTGCCAGATATTTATACAATGTGCTGTCTTTGATATTAGGTAATAATGATGATGATAGTAATAATAACAGCAATAGTACTAGTAATAATAACCATCATCATCATTTGCATTCCTTCTAGGCTCAGCCCCACAGTTACCTGGCAACAGCCAGGTATGCCTGACTCACTATAAAAGTCTCTCCTCCTCTCCTCACCTCTCCTCTCCTCTCCTCTCCTCTCCTCTCCTCTCCTCTCCTCTCCTCCTCTCCTCTCCTCTTCTCTTCTCTTCTCTTCTCTTCTCTTCTCTTTCTCTTTCTCTTTTCTCTTCTCTTTCTCTTCTTCTTCTCTTTTCTCTCCTCTCCTCTCTCTCTCTCTCTTTCTCTCTCTCTGTCTTTCTCTGTTTCTACTCCTTCAACTCCCCTCCCCATGCCCTAGATAAACTCTATTCAATATTATATGGTACCTCAGAAGGAAGGGATGTCTCAGCATGGGCCCGCAGAAGCACCCCCTTCTACTTCACCAAACCTCACTCTACCAATATATCCTGGTTCTTTCTTTTTTTATAAAACACAATCATCACCATCGTCGTCGTCGTCATCATCATCATCATCATCATCACCATCACCATCACCATTCCTCAAGAGGTTTATATAAAAGTATTTTCTTCTATTTTCATTTTAGGGATAGTATTATCTCTCTCAGCATTTAAACATCTTCTGTAGATAATAATCACCACTTTCCCCTCAGCAAACCCCTTCATTTAATGCATACAACTAACAGATGTGTTTGGCTAGCTGCAGCTGTGGGTTTTTACAGTGGACTTGAGAGTGTCTGCTAGTATATTCACATGTCTCTGGTTCTGTGATGTAGATTCCAATCTTAGGCTCAGTCTTCTCCATGACTTTGGAGTCTCACTGTTACATAAAGGCCTTCATGCATGGCTTGTGAAGATTGAATGTGAAATGCACAGAAAGCTTTTAACATGGTGTCAGGCATTACTTCTTACAAATGAAATTCTCACAGATGAGGCCTTTCTGTTCGCTTTGTTTAAAATCTTCACGTTTTATTTCTCTGCATTAAGCACTAGGTTTTTGCCCTCTTTACTAAGGACGCCTCCCTGGTTTGTTTGGACAGGCCATTCATTCAGTGAAGAGTAAGCCAAGAAAGCTTGTGGTTTGCAGAGAGTTGCTCCAGATGAAAGGATGATTCCACAAAAGCTCTGGGCTCTAGAACATTCTTCCAGACAACAGTGCCCACTTGGGAGTCTCCCTGATGACCCTACCCCAACAGCATCTGCTTCTAAGGCAAAGGATATAATGTTTACCCCATACCTACGTCACACTACACAAAGCTTTCGGATACTCTACTGCACAAGGTATCGAAGAGAGCAGTTTTAAGAAAACTGAGCCTGAAAGTGGTTTAAAAAGAGCAGACTCCCATCACCCTTACGTGTCTATGAATAATGTTCTACAAGATACCAGAGCTACTAATCATAGGTCCCTTTTCAAGCTATTTTCTAGATCCTCCTGATCAATATAATAATGCAACCAAGAATCCTGAATATTGTCTGTATCCCTTCTCTTAGTTGCCGAGTATCACCCTCACTGCTTTCACTGTTGTAATGTTACTCATGACGTTTATAGTTCGCTCATTCATACGACACTCATGAATCAAAGGATAGATTTATCTGCAACATCTCAAAGGAAACACACTCTGGGTACCCTGCTATTAAAAAATACAAAAGGGTGAGTTGTAGGAATACAGTCTGAGAATGGAGTTGTCTGAGGAGAATTCTGAGGGCTCCTGAGAAAAGTCCAAGGAACCAAGATAAGAGTCATGTGACCCCGGTTTCTTCAAAAACAAGAAATTGTTCCCTGAATGTGCCTTTTGTGCAAATAGACGTAAATTTGTTTCAGATTATTTATTACAATGGGCTATTGTTATTTGTCGATATGCCTCTATGGAAAACCATGTTTTTGCCCTGTCTGGTTTGCCTGCCATGTGTGGCTTGCCCTCTGTACTCTGTACTCATGAGACTGCTTTTAACTGTCACAATAAACTGTCTGATGCTCTGAATAAATTGGCTTATGTATCAGCTCCATTCTCCTCAGTCCCATTGCCTCTAGAGGGATGACAGAAGCCAAGCTATTGGGTAGTTTGAAGCTGTGGTGAGGTCATGACATCCAGTTACACAATCTAGAGACCAAGAGTCTTTCATTTTTCTTCCTTCCTTCCTGTCCTGCACACTCTAGCCTTCATCTGTTGGGTAAAGCCACCTTTCACAAATGCACCCACTCTGTGAAGCCATGAGAGACAAGAAAACCCTCTTAAAAACATAGCTTGAGAACTGCACACATGTGTCTTCCATCCACAAACTGAAACTTGGTCACATGACCATTCAGCTTCAAGGGAAGTTGAGCAATATAGCCACACATGCAGCTGAAACTCAACAGGGAAGCAGATACCACAGGTCAAGTGGTACCTGCTACAAACAAGAGCTGGCTTGGGTGTGAAGGAAAGTAACCAATTCTCTTGACCCTCCCGGATACAGTCACCTCCATAGATCAAGAGTTAGGATGACTCCACTGTTAGATATAATGTGTTTCTTCTTCATCGATACAAATGCCTTTCATAAACCCTGGACATCTTCAGTGTTTGTTACAGAAACTTACTTGCCTTTTGTGGGTAACTCATCAGCAAATTAGTTGAAAAGATCACTGTCAAGTATTTTTGACAAATATACTGATGTATCTGTCTCAACAGTTCATTTTAAGACAAGTGCGATAGACTTCAACGGGCACCTACTGAATGTGTGTGTGTGTGTGTGTGTGTGTGTGTGTGTGTGATATTTATATATCTGAGATATATATATATATATATATATATCTATATATATATATATATATATATATATCAGAATAATCTCTAAGCACCTCTTTGGTGCCACTGTTTATTACGTCTTACTCTCTCAGTCTGAAAATGACTTTTTCCACCTTGTGGCCAAACGCCTGACAGATACAACTTGAAAGAGAAAAGATCTGTTGTTGTTCATGGCTTCAGAGAGGTGAGCCCATAGTCACCTGACTCAGTGCATTGGGGCAGAATCATGGTATTGGCAGGGTCATGGAAGACAGAAGCACAAGACGAGACAGGAAGGATGGACTCATGTCCCTACTCCTAACCCAATGACCTACATCCTAAAGCAGTCTGAGGGTTAACACTCGGGGTCCAGTCTGCTTACAGAATAGAAGCACACCGGCAGTTAGAGGACTACTGCTTGGCCAGGGCTGACAGAGCTGATAAAGACTCATAGAGAAGTGGGGTCATGAGCCAATCCTGTTAGAGACAATTCAACATAATTCACCCCAGATGTATGTCTTGGAGAGCATTAGAAGTAAATAGGCGTGTGGAGGCTACCAGAATTGAGGCATACACCAATTTTCCACAAGGTTTTCCAGCAATAATTTATCTAGTAGTTTTTGTGTCTCTAAGAGTTCACTCGCTGCAGATCTATGAAGTAAGTCAAGTGTGCCAGCTTTGATTTCACAGCCCTTTTCCGTTTAGCTAGTCCTCCTACTGTCTGCCATGCAGAAGGGCCAGGCTCTTGTTTCTGTCCCAGGTGGGAAATCTAACTCCCTCGGAACTGTGTTCCACTCCCTGAGTGGACTGCATCCTCTCTGTGAACCTAGCAAATGTGATCTTCACGAAGTCAGAAAGCATGATGACTTCCTCTATTGCTTTCTAGTCCCATAAAGATCAATGGCAGTTCACAAAGTCAGCTCAAGAAAGACAGCTTAAGATGCAAAGAGATGCAATGGGAGGAACAGAAAATGAACCTGGAAATAAGGCTAATTTTTAAATGCCCCTCTCTAACCAGAAAGGCCCATGAGTTTTTTCTAAAGTGATTTATCAATCCAACTCAATTGTTTCTGTTGTAAGCAGTAAATAAGGAAATTTATCTATTTGTCTAATCCATGGTTATTGAATATCAAATCAGGGCATTTGCTTAGAAGCCTTTCTTAGACTTAAGACTAAAATGGGATTTCTCAATTTCCTTTATGAAGATAATATAGTTTAGCATCTTTGTAAAAATTCCTCAGGGAGTTAAGCTCATTCAGCTATAGCTGGTCACATCATACCCAGAAGTGAGGTGAGCAGCCAGTCTGTGAGGCATTTTTCCAAAGACCCTAGTCTGTGTCAAAGAAGGCTATATCCAAAAGGTACTTGGATTCGGAGAATTTACAACAGAGGCAGGCATATTCATATGAGACTTGTTAAACTTTCTCTCAGACATGTCAGTAATGGAAACCTTTCCAGACACAGACAGGTCTGCATCCTCTGCCTTAGGGCTGAGCTGACCCTCCGAACTGAGGTCCAGCCTCCTGATCATTGTGAATGTCTCCCGACTTTTCACACAATACATCCTCTCTGAAAACTCAGAAGATACAGTCTGTGCCCAATGCCTCCTTACAGATCCCGTTCTTATGAGGCCACCACCAACCAACCATCGTTCCCTTCTAAAAGTGGTATAGCTTCCATGCTCTTACCACATTGTGGTTCAAAACTGTAAATATTGGGCTCATTTTATAAAACCTTGAGGCATAGTTTCAAGGTTGAAGCTGTCCTTTCGTGAAGTGCTAGGCAGTGTTCTCTGGAGGACCATAAAGTCTACATATGATCTATAGGATTGGCTTCTATGACAGAGGATGATGGCATGAGCAGCTGCACGGTAGAGAGGCAGAGAATTGGGCTTCTGGTCCTATAAGCAGGATGGTTTAGCAGTGGCCACCCGGGCTGAACCCTGGAGCTCCCTGATGGGTTCCACTGACCGGGAAGGAGCAGGAGTCTAGCATCTAGGGCAGGAGTAAAAAATGTACTTACTCAGAAAGAAAAGGGGCATTCAGACACAGCCACCAACCCTTCAGAAGAGGTTACCCATACTTCATGTGGGTACTACTATAACTATCCTGTTTATCTCTCAATACCCCCACAGACCCACAAGCGAGTTTTACCAGTCCCGGGTGACACTTGATCTGGTCAAGTTGACAACCAAGACCAATTGCCACATCAGCCCTGAATAGCAATTCTAATTAGCCACAAATTAATTTCATTTGCTCTTGATTGGACTAATTTTATTCACAATGGACTTGTGAAACACTGAAATACTAGACTCAACCAATTAGGAAACCCACGTGAACTGACTCAGATTTCTGTGACTCAAACACAACGGGTAAAAATAATTTCACCAACTGGAAATTACAGAAGAAGAGAGCTGCTTTCATTAAATGGGATGGGTTGGAACTACACCTAATCTATACACCAGTTTTCATTGTGGTGCGCATGAGTGAGTTTAATGCTACAGTGCAGCTCTGAGAGCACTCATTTTTGCCAATATTCTGAATCTGAACAATCTAGTAAAGTTTTGGGATATCTGTTTTTCATTTAATAATTTACATAATTCAATACATGAAAAGTTAATTCCAATAATTTCATATTATATGTATGTATGTATATAGAGTATATGTGTGCAATGCATATGCGTCTGGTATATGCTTGTGTGTTCATAGGTTTGAGGGGTGGGAAGGTTACACAGAGGCCAGAGGAGGATGGTGGGTATCTTGCTCTGTCAGTTCCTGCAATATTCCCCTTCCCTTGAGGCAGGGTCCCTCACAGAACTTGGAGCTACATTGGCAGCTAATAACCCAGCAATTTCCCTGTCTTGGCCACAGCAGTGCTGTGGTCATCGTCATGTGTGGCCACCCCCAGGTCATACACAGATTCCCAGGATACAAACTCACATTTCATGCTGGCACATCAAGGGCTTTTACCCACTGAGCCAAATACTGCTCTGAAAATCTTTAATTTTGCTATTTATTTCTATTACTAGAAACTTTCCTTCTACTATCTCTACTGATCAATTATCAAAAAAATTGTTTTTTGAAAATATTAGCTTACTGTGTTTCTCCCATGAGTGATGGAGTAATCCTAGGTTGTCAACTGGACTGGATTGAGAAGTAACTGCGATATAAATAAAGCAAATCCCCCATTGAAGGCATTTCCTCAGAGGATTAACTAAAGTGGCTTGGAGGCACTGATGATATAGACTGGGGCCGGGTGCCCGGGAATGGGTGTAGTCTCTTACTGTTTCGTGGTCACCATGGCATGATCAGTTTTGTTCCACCAAGCCTTCCATGCCCTGGAAGAAATCATGAGCAAAATACATCTTTACCCATTTGAGTCATTTTCTCGGGTATCTTTGTCTCAGTGACAAGAAGGCTGACTAATGGAGCCCTAACCTGATTCAATCTAGACCTGATCATCCCAATGCTCAATTCCACAGAAGCAGGTATATAGGAGTATTGGTGGGTTAAATCTGCTGCTTTCACCAGAAAATTCTAGACTGAAAGAAAGAAAGAAAGAAAAAGAAAGAAAGAAAGAAAGAAAGAAAGAGAAAGAAAGAAAGAAAGAAAGAGAGAAAGAAAGAAAGAAAGAAAAGAAAAGAAAGAAGAAAAGAGATTTCTCTAAAGGGCTTAAATGGCCCAATATATTATATCTTCTCCTCCTTCCCCTTTCCCTTCCCCTTCCCCTCCTCCTCCTCCTCTTCCTCCTTCCTCCTCCTCCTCTTCCTCTTCCTCCTCCTCCTCCTCTTCCTCCTCCTCCTCCTCCTTCTGTTGATGCTGCTGCTTCTTTGTCTTCTTCTTTTTCCCCTTCTTCCTTTTCTCCTTCCTCTTCCTCCTCTTCCTCTTTCTCCCCTTCCTCCTCCCTTTTCACTAGTGCCAATGCCAGGAAAACTGTATCTTGACTATGATCACATATTATAAACGAGATGGAGATGAGAATCGAGTTGGGAAAATGATTAAGAGATGATTGCAGCCACAATAGAGAAGAAAACAAGCAGGTACTGAGATGGAAACTTCCTCCTTCCTGCTGGGTAGCTTTCAGAGTGTTGGGTGTAGTGTGCTGGCTGCTGGTGGGGAAAGGTATCAGAGATTCTACCCAGCCGTGAACCCTTTGAATGACAAAACTAACCTTCCAGGCCCAGGGTCCCCACGTGTGTAATCGTGACACAGCTGTTACAGGGGTGGCCAAAAGCCCTCTGATTATTGAGGTCTGCTCCACAGGAGGGAACCGATGCATGACACTGCAAATCTGCTTTCCAACCCATGCCTGGGAAAGACATAGCCCCCTGTGAGAGAGAAACATACTACAGTTGTTTGGCTAAATTGGCAAAGCATCAAACTCTTTTCCAAACAAAAGAAAACAAAACAAAACAAATGAAAACTCTCGTTAAACCTGTAGATAAAATATTCTATCCTCAGGGTTAATAATCAGAGAAGCCTGTCTGTTCAGTGAATGGGGATGAGTGCATATTCCTGGCTCCTCAAGGTTTTGAGACAAAGGTTTAAATGGACAGTCTGAGCCATATTCATGGTGGTTAAGTTCATTAAAACCAAATGAATAGCTATGACCAAGAGATTTACAGGGAAGACTGAGGAGCAGGGAAGAGAAGAGTGGTGGGAAGATGGGAGAGGGTGGAACCCTGGACCGGTCAGTATGAATCATGCATGTTGTGAAATTGTCAAAGGACAATTAGGTTCAAAAGTCAACAGATAAGAGATTTAGATTTACAGTCAAAAATGAAATATCAGGCAGATATAAGAGCGAGACTGAGAGCCTAAATATTAAAAGAGTGTTCTAGCAATACTATGCTCTACGCTGGGCCATGGCACTGAGACCATCACATCATGCTTCAGAGGATCTGGAGGAATCGATCAACAAGTACCAGCCCTGTTTCTTCACAAACCTCAAAAGCACCTTGAAAGGAAGGATTCTCATCCCCCTGGGAAAGCTCTGACTTCTCTGAAGACAGACCAGATGTTACATTTAAAACTTCAAAGAGACACAACAAAAGTCATGGTCCGTAGAAAAATTGGAAGCTCAGGAACGCAGCTTTCCAGCTTCCCAACCAGGATGCTGACCGAAAGTATGAAATATTTCTAGATCAGGAATAACTTCCCCCAAAATTTCCAAGAAAAAGACAGCTAACCTATTCTAGAGTCTACCAAAAGAAAAAAAAAAAGCACAGATAAATACGTTTCAGAAAAGTGTCAGGGCTCAGAGAACTCTTTACTCTGCAGCTTTGAATGAATGCAAGGCCCTGGGAGTATTTTTAGAAGTGCTAAGACTCTTCTGGGAGCTGCTACCTGCTGTAACAATGCTCCATGTTTTCATACACCCAACACTGAGAAGGAAAACAAAAACATATGTGGCTGGGATTTTCTTTGACTTAGAAAAGCAAACCATATTTAGGGCTTCCTGTCCAGATGTATCTGTGAAATGTGCCTTGCTTCTCTGCCTGCATCACATCCGCTCCCGGTGCATGACTTTATGTCCTCTGATAGATTCCGTCTACGAAGGGAGAGTCCAGAAAGTTCCTGAGCTGTACGTTAACTTGCACCACAAACTTACAAAGATGGACTTAAAGTGGCGATTTGTTCACCTAAGTAGTTTAACTTCCCTTAAAACTGACCACATTCTTATTTGGATAAAAAGAAAGAACGGGGGCTTTTGGAGCCCAAACTGAAATGCTATTTTTGATCCTAAGTGTGTCTGGGTAAATTTAGAAAAAGGGTTCTGTCTTCCGCTTCCCTTCAAAATTTTCTGCATATTGTCCCTACCGGGTGCCTGGTTTCCAAGCTATAAAAGTTAACGGTGAGAAGCAGCATAGCTCAGTGTTTTACTAGTTGCTTTTAGAGCTGAGTTGACCACTGCTTACTAACATGTGACTTTGGGTAAACTAGTATCGCATTGTACTCTGGGCCTCCTCTCCTATATATATATATATATATATATGTGTGTGTGTGTGTGTGTGTGTGTGTGTGTGTATGTATATATATGTATGTATATATATATACATACATATATATATACATGATATATATATATATATGAGTTGGACAGAATATACTTGGAAAATTGCACTGTGGAGCTAATGAAGTGGTTGGGGCATGGGGACCAAATTCTCAGAAGCAGCAGCACACATGGAGAGCTACACCTGGTTTGGGATCATTTTCCTTCTCCACAGATTCTTCCAGTTCTGGAAAAAGATAAGAAGCTGAGTGGACCTCTTGCCCGCCTTGTGGGGTTAGAGAAGACAGCAGTCATAGGCAATGGGCAAATAGGGCAGCTGTAGATGACAGCGAGGAGGTGCACATATGCTATGATGGACAGGACTGCATTGAGAGGAGCATCATTAGTGGATCCCTGTCACCATTCAAACACCACGGAGCATGCTCACAACCCTTGAGATGGTTAGGTATAACGACACAAGACAGACCAGGCTAGTGGCTACTGTTACATCACTGATTTTCTACCTTATATGTGCTTAATCCGTACAATGTAGCTTTTGTGTCACTCACTGTGCCTTTTCCTTACATTAGCCGACCTGGGAGGCGTAATGAAGAAAACAATATCAGATTAAATCATGGAGTAAGAGAAAATGTCAGAGTCGAGAGGTGGGAACCACGAGAAGGTGCTCTGAAGTAGCATCCACAGTGCCTAGGAGAGGGGATATCTTCTTAGCGGATATAGGGAATACGGATTTCTCGAAGGTTCTCCAGTGAGTAAGGCTGAGCTTTCTAACAATGGTCACTCTCAGTTCTGAGGCCACCATGGCTCCTAAGTTCACAGACCACAGACTTCTTGCTAGCCTGTTTTTTCCCCCAAGTCCATCAAAGGCACGGGAGTTTACATGGAGGCTGCATGAACTTGCAATCAGAACTTGACAATGATATTGCAAGAGAGAAACGACAGTCAAATTTTCTTCCTTGTTAGACTTTATTTTAAATTATGTGTATGTATTAGTCAGAGTTCTCTAAAGAAACAGAATTATCACGGGGTGTGTGTGTGTGTGTGTGTGTGTGTGTGTGTGTGTGTGTCTGTGTAAATAATAACCATGGGGAATACTCAAGTATTCAAGTATGACAATGGAGAAGGTAAGAATTGGTTTGATGTGATGAACAGGGTTATGTTGGGAGTTCATCACTGAAGAAGCAAACTTTAATTCCAGTGAAGGAATGTTTCAGTGACAGGAGAAATGCACTTGCCAGGGGGGCAGGGATGTGAAAGCAAAGCAGACAAACAAAAGCTTCTTTCTTCCATGTCCTTTTATGTCGGCTAAGACTGACATGGGCGGGCAGCTTCACTGTTCCTGCTACCAAACAGTAATAGAAAATGTTAGATGAGTGTTGTACGGATGGAACTGAATGGAAAACTGAAACCACTCTGTCTGTGGTCAACTCCCTTGCTTCTCCAAAGTGACCTGTGACAGCATCGACGTCTGCACACTGTGACGCCCATGATGATGTCTGTAGGCTATGAAGCCCATGATTTTCCAGGGATTTTATCCCAAACCTGTTGTTTCTGTTCTCATCATCCCGGCCTCCCAGACGGCATGGAAGGTTCAGCTCCACACGCCGTTGACCATCTCCTGCATCCCACGTATTGCTCTAGTTGTTCTGAGAGTCCCATTCATACTCGCCAACGTTCAACTTCCTTCCATAGGAATTTCCTGGCGGCTCCATTGCCAAAGATGACTTTGGTATTTTTTTTTTTTTTTTGGTCTCACTGTAAGTGACTGCTTTTACTTAAGATTTTAACTACATGTATACATTTTGACTTTCAGCTTTCTCACAGAAGGCTGGAAAAGGAGAGTCGATTGGAAATATCAGAATCACGAAGGCAAGTGCATGACTTTTGAACAGTTCAGTCAGGCGAGGCTAACTGAAACCAACATAGTACATCCACCAGTTTACATACAGAAAAGATGCATGTCTCAGCACAAATAGCATATGCATAATAAGTCATAAGCAGTGTGACTGCCTAATGTAGTACAATTAAAGTTAACCCTACTGAGTGCTATTTCACACGCATAATGTCCCGGTATGCAAAAATACATTTGTGAACTTCTTCAAATAATGAATATGGCACAGAAATGGTCCTATGAATAAATATACTTCATTTCCTGCAGGCAGATATTTTAGCTTAATTAAAATTGTATGATTTCAAGAATGATCAACATATGCCACCAACTTGACCAGTTTCCTAACTTGATGGAGGTTAGGCACTTTTAACAAGTAAACATGAGCTAAATTCACACATACCCAGGTAGCCTATGACAATTGCCTGTGATAAGACTAAAACTTTTGAACATAAAGCCACAGGAGGCTGACAGGCCCTGACAGCGCACGCTAACTGGTAAGGTGCCACCATGGGCCACTCCAAAAATGTCTTTTCCACTTCCTTTCCTGGTCGAACAATCTCGAGTTATATAACATGTTTAAAATGAATGAATTTGTCTCCGTGATGACTTTCCCAGTCCTCAGACTTAGAGAGGAAATGGAAAAGACTTACGGCTCCTGCCGAGAGAAAGTCTATGTGAGAAAGCCTCTCACATGTCTCATTTTAATGCTGTCCAAAGTAAACTTTGACCCACTGGCATTGTAGGCGGCTCCTGGTGGGGCTGGAGGATTCCTGGATCAAACCAGATCATAATTGTGGTGTACAAATGAATGTTTTCGTCAAGCTCTTTCAGAGTCATGGCACTCCCACCCACCCACCCACTCTGCGCTGCACAAGTCAAAAAAAAAAAAAAACCATCCCCACGTGACCATTCAAATTTCTTCCAAATTCTTTGGATCGCTTAATCAGGAAAATCGATGTAAAATCACTTATCCAGACCGTATTCATAAATAATTGTTTTTCAAAGGCTTGTGGCATTTTAACATTTGGGTTATGCAAGGAAAAACAATTTCAGAGGGAAATCAGTTTGGGTCTTTTCGCATCTAACGTCGTCTCGCCATTTTTCCGCCACTGGGATACAGGGCACGGGGCTTAGAAAGCTACCGATCCCTTGGATGCCTATGAGATCTGTGAAATGTCCGTTGGGAGCTCTCTCTTGGGGTTCCATACTTAAGGCAGAGAGATATCGATGTGAACTCCTGAGCTACCCTGAGCTCAAAGTCCTGGCCGACCTCTTAAAGCTCCAATTAAATCACAGTCCCCAGGTTTGCAGCCTCCCTTCAACATCTACAGAAAGACGCCCTTGTCTTCTGCAAGGACAAGTGAGCGAGCCCTTGCACCGACCGTTACAGACGACAGTGTCTTTAATAACCCAGATTTGGCAAAGCTGTTGATCATTTTCTTCTGCTTCCCTTACTCCACCCTCCTCTTCTTGCCTAAATTCCTCAAAAGCAATAGCTTCTGGGGAAATGCCTTTCCAAAGGAAAAGGACCAGCATGCAGGCCCTTAGAGACAAACCCTCAGTTCTCCTTCTAGCACTTTTCGGCAGCTCCAGGGAACCCACTAAAGACCTCGTGTTGTTTAGGATTGATTTCTTGCTTATTTTAATAAATTTTCAACCATAGTGATAGCACTCATACCTCATGTTGACTGTTTTCTGTGTACTAAATTAGTATCAATATCATTCTCCTTTGTCCAAGAACTGAAAGTTTAATAGACTTAGACTCTCACCTAAAGTGGGTTCTTTGCACTTGGTTCTATTAACTTACATTTTTCCCTTTAATTTTTTTTCCTATTTCCTTGAAGGTAGAGATATAATTTACTAGAAGGATGGCAAAAGTGGCATTCTCCCTGAGGCACTCATCAGCCCATGTCAGAACATTACATGTGAGTTTCAGATTGCCACCATCAGATCACTGAGTTTGAAACATTGAAAGGATAGGAACAGGGACAGAAGGGTCCCAGCCTGAGCTCTTGCCTTAGCTGTCATGTCCTTCCTTGCTGACTTTTTTCTGCCTGCACTGTGTAGCCCCCCTGAGCCTCCATTCTGTCCTGATGATGCTATATGGGGATTAATAACTTAAGTACTTTGTAAATTCTAGAGGTCAACACCTGTGCTATGTGGAATGCTCACTACCTGGAGGGGCCTAGAGAGTGAGAGGCCATGGGAGGTCTTGCCTCCGTCTTCAGAGAACCAGGGCTCGGGTTCATTGTGGCGGACTGAACCTGATGGCTGTGCTAATTGACAGGCTCCGGTCACACAGCGTGAGCAGAGAGCATGAACAGAGATTTCCCTGCTTAAACTGGCACATTCTCAACTCCATGTCTCTGATGGTTCTCTGCTTGTGTATATGCTCGGCATGGTGCTTGGCATACAGTAGACACGAGATAAGTAGTGGCTATGACAATCAGACTACTAGGAAACTAAAACCCGGCAATAGATCCCAAGGAGAAATTAGCTTTCTCCCCAAACTCACAAGTGGGGAGCCTGCTCATTCAATTCCAGAGAAATGTTAACCTTGGAAGAACTGCGGGCTTTTGAAGACTGGATCCTTTTTATGCCTGACCAGTTGCCCTCCTCTCTAATTTGGGTCAGCTTCATGCGGAGTCTGATATTTTAGCCTAAGAAAATATCAAAAAATAGAAAAAAGCCACCGTCGCAACAGTTCCTGATGAAAGTAACAGCGAGTCAGAAGAGAGAGCTTAGCACCCCCAGTCATGGAAAGAAAACAAAATGGGGATTGAGAGAAATCCTGGGAAACTGTCAAACCCACAGCCTCTATCAGAGCCAGAATATTCCTTGGAAAAATAATGGCAAGCAACGCCCAAGATGCCTTTTACAACTTTCTGTACAAACGGCACTTGTACTCCTGCTCCTGCTCCTGCTCCAAACACAGGGACAAGAATCCCAGGCCAGCAGACTCAGGAGGAGGCAGGCTGGAGAGCCATGGAAGGCTGGAGAGGCAGGGGCAGAGGCAGAGCCTCCTGTCTTAAAGTGCAGCATGGGTTTGGTGGAATGGCGGCTCGATCCAGTTTCCTAAGACAGAGTTCGTCTCCACGCCTCAAAGCCTTCACTTAGCCAACCGCTCTTAGCACGGACTAGGGAATGTACCAGGCACATCCAGACCTCTGGATCTCCAGGACTGACCCATGGGTCAGTGACTATTCAGACCAGTGGCTATTCAAATCCATTCCCTCCTGAGCCTGGACTAGTCAGTGGGAAGGGAAGTAGGGGTGGGGGAAGGGTGTGGCAGAAGGACTGTCAGTGTATGATAAAGTACTTAAATCACATCTGACTTTGAGTTAGACTCTAGAAAATCCTACCCAGGGCAAAGAGTTTAATGGATTCCAAATGTCATTATGTACCTCAGCCAAGCACATGCCCAGTTCTCAATACCATCTCTGGGGAAAGGGGAAATCGAAGCAGGAAGTAAGGGAGCAGAAATCCCCCCAAACTACCTCTCCCTCCTCTCCTCTCCTCTCCTCCCCTCCCCTCCCCTCCCGTCCCCTCCCCTCCCCTCCCGTCCCCTCCCCTCCCCTTCCGTCCCCTCTCTTCTTCTTCTTCTTCTTCTTCTTCTTCTTCTTCTTCTTCTTCTTCTTCTTCTTCTTCTTCTTCTTCTTCTTCTTCTTCTTCCTCTTCCTCTTCCTCTTGCTCCTCCTCCTCCTCCTCCTCCTCCTCTTCTTCTTCTTCTTCTTCTCCTTCTTCTTTTTCTTCTTCTTCTTCCTCCTCTTCCTCTTCCTCTTGCTCCTCCTCCTCCTCCTCCTCCTCCTCCTCCTCCTCCTCCTCCTCTTCTTCTTCTTCTTCTTCTTCTTCTTCTTCTTCTTCTTCTTCTTCTTCTTCTTCTTCTTCTCCTTCTTCTTTTTCTTCTTCTTCTTCCTCCTCTTCCTCTTCCTCTTCCTCTTGCTCCTCCTCCTCCTCCTCCTCCTCCTCTTCTTCTTCTTCTTCTTCTTCTTCTTCTTCTTCTTTCTGTCTCTGTCTCTGTCTCTGTCTCTGTCTCTGTCTCTGTCTCTGTCTCTCTCTCTCTCTCTCTCTCTCTCTCTCTCTCTCTGGAATACAATGACTGCCCTGGGCTTTTAGGCTGGTGCAGCATCCACTCATGCTTCCTGAGTAAGCAAATCTATACTCATATTTGCCATGTGAATGCATTGTAATGTGATGCTTAGTGTTCGTGGTCAACTTTCCAGAGTCTGCAATCCCATGGGAGGCGGGCTTCTAGGCATGCCTCTGGTGGGTGTCTTCTAGGCATGCCTCTGGTGGGTGTCTTCTAGGCATGCCTCTGTTGGGTGTCTTCTAGGCATGCCCCTGTTGGGTGTCTTCTAGGCATGCCTCTGTTGGGTGTCTTCTAGGCATGCCTCTGTTGGGTGTCTTCTAGGCATGCCTCTGGCGGGTGTCTTCTAGGCATGCCTCTGGCGGGTGTCTTCTAGGCATGCCTCTGGTGGGTGTCTTCTAGGCATGCCTCTGGCGGGTGTCTTCTAGGCATGCCTCTGGCGGGTGTCTTCTAGGCATGCCTCTGGCGGGTGTCTTCTAGGCATGCCTCTGGCGGGTGTCTTCTAGGCATGCCTCTGGTGGGTGTCTTCTAGGCATGCCTCTGGCGGGTGTCTTCTAGGCATGCCTCTGGCGGGTGTCTTCTAGGCATGCCTCTGGTGGGTGTCTTCTAGGCATGCCTCTGGTGGGTGTCTTCTAGGCATGCCTCTGGTGGGTGTCTTCTAGGCATGCCTCTGTTTGGTGTCTTCTAGGCATGCCTCTGGTGGGTGTCTTCTAGGCATGCCTCTGGCGGGTGTCTTCTAGGCATGCCTCTGTTTGGTGTCTTCTAGGCATGCCTCTGGCGGGTGTCTTCTAGGCATGCCTCTGGCGGGTGTCTTCTAGGCATGCCTCTGTTTGGTGTCTTCTAGGCATGCCTCTGGCGGGTGTCTTCTAGGCATGCCTCTGTTTGGTGTCTTCTAGGCATGCCTCTGTTTGGTGTCTTCTAGGCATGCCTCTGGCGGGTGTCTAAATATCTTTATTGAGGCAGTAAGACTGCTCACTGGACTGGGATCCTGGATCCTGTTAAATAGGAAGAGATGAGAGGCTGAACATCAACAAGACATTCTTCCTTCTGTTTCCTCTTCATGGCTGTGATGTGATCGGCTGTGTCAAGCTCCTGCTGCTGTGGTGAACTGTGAGATAAGGTAAGCCTTTCTCCCTTAAGTCACCCCATCACAATGTCTTATCTAAAGCACCATCTCTAAGTATATTCACTCAACACATTCAGTTCATGCACAGATATTACTTAGCAGCTGTGATGCTTTCTTCAGTGACCAAGGGACTACAGTTTCTATGCTTCCATCAACCTATGAGGTAGACCCTGCTATCATCCATTAGATGTAGAAACGGACTTAGTTCAAGGGACTCAGTGAGGATATTTGAATTCAGAACGATGAACTTCAAGGACACAGTCTTCTGATGGCGGACTATAGCACAGACATTGATATCTGGGAAACTCAAAAACGAATTGAAGAACTGCTCAAAATTGGAAGCCAGGAACTCAATGGGTTTGAATTCATTGTTTGTGGCCTTAAAACCTGTGTCTTTTTTCTCATTATCTTGCTATGTGTGCAGGATTTACAAGAGAAAGAAAGGTAGTTTCAGCTCCTTTGATGCTGCGGAGACAATTGAATGGATCCGTGCAAATCTTCCTAACAGTTTTATTCACAGTTGACTATGGCCCCTGAGGAAATACCGATTAATTAAAATATTGTAAGTCAGACATTTGTACATCATCTCCTTCAACTTAAAGCATTCATGGATGCAGAGGAACACCTGGGAGACTTTCCTAAGATACTAAGTGTTCAATTTATCCAAGCAGTCAAGAAGAAATATATCTTCCCATTCTTCTGGTGTCTCTTTAGAAACCTCAAAGCATAGTCAACTGGCTGGTATGTGAAAGGCAAATGGTTCCTATCACTGGGAGACGTGCCCTTGGCACACAACTTAGAAATGCAGATAGAAAGCAGACACCTTCCCATGTCCACTGTTGGCTCACTCATAACAGATGTGATTTTCATGCCTAAGCCTGAGGGGTTAGAAGTGACCACAGATATACATCTAGATAAATTGTCATAAAAACATACCTTAAATTTTTATCAAAAGC
>NC_141535.1:235552500-235567500 GCF_021556685.1 Rattus norvegicus | reverse complement strand
GAACCAAAAACATTTATCTGCAGATTTAGCAAGCTTCTGAAGTCTAGCAGGAAAGTATTAAGTATTAGGCCTTTTTTTTTTTTTTTTTTTGTCTTCTGTAATGCATTTTCTTCTTGCTGAGGGGGAAAAGGACACATGGGCAGAAAATTTTAACTGTTGTAAAATCATACTGCTGTATTAGAATGTTCATATTGGCTCTTCCTCCTAGCATAGGTTTATGAGGTAATATAAAATGTTTCCTTTATTTGGTTAAGTGTTAATTACATGAGATTGTGCAGTTTTGTTTCATTTACTAAGAGGGAAGGAATACAGACTAACCATTTAAGAATCAGAGTGTTGGCTTTTTTTTTCTTGCAAATTAGCCAGTTACCTCATGAGACGTGGGGTGGCTTCTTTAAGGACTGCCAGCACCTGGAAGGACTTACGGGTTTTTATAATTTGGATTTTAATGAAGTGAATCTAGAGGTCAGAGTTGGGAGAGCAGTGAATGGGTAGCATAAATATTTGGAGATACACATTTTGAACGAGAGGCAAGGCCATCTCTAATGACAGAAGGGCTTCACATAAGATGGTGAATCCCACTCCCCCTGATTAATGTAAAAGCTTAACACGTTCCCAAAGTGTGTTAACTTGCTGTGTTGCTGATTTTATGTTCTTCCCTGACTTAGACCCCCACACACACACAGAGACAGACATACCACACGCACACACACACACACACACACACACACACACACACACACACACGCATGCACACAGAGACACACACACACACACACTCTGAGTTACAGTTCATTCCAGCACTGGGAGAACAGAAGGGGGGAGGAGATGGAAGGGGTATTAGATTGTGAAAACTGGACACAGGCAGTGACCGTGCTGGAACTAAAGTGTGGGGGACACTTTAGAAAGGCGAGCAGGACTCTCTGGCTCCTTGTCGAGTATAATATGTCTGTGAACAGGTAGGTGTGTCAGGAGGGGAAGATGGTCGTTTTTTGTTTTTGTCTTTACGTTTATGGGTTTGCCTGTGTTACACCTCTCATTGGAGGTCTCTGCTCCCCATCCCTTTCAGGAGTTGTAGGATATTCATACTGGAACCCAAAATATGGTTTAGGCAATGAAAAAGAGTCTGCTAGTGTCTATTTTCTTAATGTTAAGGTCCCTTCCTCCTGAAACAGAGGGAGACAGGTGGCCTTCAGAAATTAATTGCACATAAAAGGCACAAGGAAATAAAACTTAAGGAAATGGCCCTGCCGGGCCCTGGTGAGGCGCTGTGTTTTGGGGGTGGTGTTAATTAAGCACATTTCCCTGTTGGCATGAACGTCTCAC
Source organism: Rattus norvegicus (assembly GCF_021556685.1). Classification (NCBI taxonomy): domain Eukaryota; kingdom Metazoa; phylum Chordata; class Mammalia; order Rodentia; family Muridae; genus Rattus; species Rattus norvegicus. The sequence continues at coordinate 235,566,174 of NC_141535.1, read as the reverse complement.
ATTTTTATCCCTGGTGCCCTGCTCACCATGAGCACAGTCAATTCACGAGGTAGTTTTGTAAATAAAGGTTCTGGGTAAGCTGAGTGTGGTCCAGAGAGATATCAATGAGAGAGCAAGAGGGAAGAGTTAATGAAAGCACACTTCCTAGCGGATCATAAACTGCTTTTTTGGAAAACGCTTTAAAACGATTTTCCCCCGAAACCCCGTGGCATTTCTTTTCTATGGGAGATGAGATGAGGAGGGGTGACAAATGGCTCCGTTTCAGTATTTTCTTTTTTCTCCTTCTCTGAGTTGGGGGGGGGCGTGTTGAGAAAAACTGGATATTTATTTTGGTCGTCTTCTTTCCATTCGCAGAACCAATTATACTTTGGTACATGATCCAGAGTAACTGTGCGTAGCCGTCTTCCGTCTGGCAAATGATGAGTTGATTATTTTCATGACCCTTTAAAGACAGCTCATTGATGGGAAGGTTCAGCCCCCCATCGTCCTGTTTTTAAACTTTTGCTCTCCTGAAATCGGTTGATGGTATCAGGAATGCGGCGTCCAGTTCCTGCGTGCAGCTTGGCTCTTGTGTGTTCCGAGGAAAATACATTTAAGGTTTTTCAACTGAAATCTCATATGGACTGAAGTCCAGATCCAGTGGCCTCTGAGGGACCTACACAGTCTCATGGCTTCTGTCACTCGGAGGAGGCTTAGGTAGTCCCCAAACCATGGTGTTTTCTAAAATATTAGGAAAATCGGAAATCAGGACTCAGTTTTTTCCCCTCTGCAGATTCCTGCCCGCTCTGGAATTATTTTCCTCCACCATTCAAAGGTGTAAGGGAACCTTCTAGAATCGTTTGTGCTTTAGTGGGAGGAAGACTTAGCAATGCTTTCTAAGTCGTGTGTCACTTCGAGGCTCCCCGTGGTTACATAATTGGTGTTGTATGCGTCCATCGTAGAGGACATTTGATGCTCATTTATTAAATATGCTCGCTGGCTGCTGGTGTGTCTTCGTTCTGGACAGACAAATTACCTTTCTCACACTGAGCTTCCACTCTGGGGAATTGAGCCTCTACCACTTTAATTAGCTTGGAAGTGGAGTTTGTAGACTCGGGCCTTTGGTAAGTTAGGGGAAGGCTAACAACAGAGAACTTCCTGAGGTGTTCATGTGTGTCACTTAGAGAAACCTCCCCAGACCCTGATAGACATGACTCCACGTTGGCAATTGTGAGCGGCTTATGTCTGGCAGCTGTCCTTTTGTTCCTTCACGTGTTAGAGCTAGGTCCTCTCACGCTGGACCGTGCACTTCAGTCCATCTCGGGTCATCAGCACATCACGTAGAAATACAGGATTTCTATGCCTGTAACGTGCATGTGACGTCACGTGACAAAGTTGTGTGAAAACAATTATTACATATGTGCATATAGAAATTGTCACACATATGCCCTAGAGGAAGGAGCCAACGCGGGTGAAGAGTTGCCGGGTGAAGACAGCAGAGTATCTCATTCACACCGAGTAACGGTTTTGCTGCCCCTACTTTGAAGGGGAGGAAACTGAGGTGAAGGCGATCTGAGTCATTGCTCACAGGTGATATAACTGGGCCCATGGAATCCAAAACTTCTTACATACGGGACCTTACTCTGAATAGCCTGTGATTTTTTTTTTATTTTATTTATTTACTTTTTAAAATGCCAAGATCTCCCTAGGAGGTGAGACCTTCTTTTTGGAGAGAAACCTGCTTTACTGGAGTTTAAGGATGGTTTAGAAGGTCTACCCCAGAACCTTCCAGAGTCCCTATCCCATCTCATTTCCCCAGCTAGTAACACATGTTCTGCTTCTGAGTGAGGCGCTCGGGGAGCTCCCATCGAGTCACAGTTGGAAAGTAATCTAATAAGAGAAGATTAGCGAGCACAGAGAGGACAGAAGCTGTCGTGTTTGGGTTGAATGCCTGGAGAGTTTAGCATGTTAGCTAAGATGCCCATTTTTATGTCTTGCAGGTCTGCTGAGAGGTCAGAGTGTTGCAGAATGCGTGCCTTCATCTCAGAATTGTTCATCACAGGTGGATCCCGTGCGTCTGCTGTAGACCAGTCATCTTCGTAGCCAGCGCCGTGCCACACCGCGCCCCCTTTAGTCTTGAGTGCCCTTCCTGCATTTATTGGTGTATTAAAATGACTGAATATGAACATTAAGGACTCCATGAACCCGGGCTAATGGGAGACGGTAGCGAGAATGAAAAAAGATCCACCAAAGGACATCTAGGGGGGAGGGTGCTTGGGGGGGAGGGCAATGACTAATGAAGCTAATTAGAAGAGGCATCACGAATCTGCTTTCTACCCTCATTAACAATTAGCAGGGCACCGGCCGGAGTGTGAGCCCTGTTTTACTCTTAACTACATTCTGTTTGCTCTTTGTATATTTAAGTGTTGTAATGAGATGTGTTTCAATCAAACCTGAACATGAGTTAAAAAGGAAAGAGACGTGGCTTTTGTGATAGTTCTATCACAGACACTTTTATTGTATCTCTGTAAAATACAATGTATGTATGCATGTGAGTGTTCTTGTCCTGATGTTGCTCCGCCCATGACAAAGGTTAAAAAAAAAGAAAAGAAGAAAAAAAAATGAGGCTCACAGCCGCTACTATGTAGAAATCCCCCCCTACTTCTAATTTGCTGAATGAAGAAAAAAAAATCTTTTATTTGTGATATTTTCAGAGACATTTGCTCTAGTATGGTGTATTTAAATAATAAAAACTTAAAAGAAAAAATATCCAACAGTTTGGGTTTAAACGCTGCTTCTCTTGTGTAATTTGGAAGGAGTCATGGTCTTCTTGTTGTCTATGTCAAATGTTTAAATTGGGGTAAGAGGAATGGGCTTTATACATACCTGTATTTAGCTCCAGGTTAATAAAGTATAACCGTCAGATTATCAGGCCGTCGTAAGCGAAGGATAGGTGTCAGCAACACTTTGCATCCAGGTCTTTGGTGTATATCCGTGAGTACCTGTTGGATGGTTCAGTGAGAAAGCCTTGGGTTTTGGTCACAGGCGCCTTGAAAACCACAGCACGACCTCACATCAGCTGTGTGTAGCCTTTGAAGGCCAGAGCGTTTCTAGAGCATCTTGTGTGGATCTAAAGTCCCCCTTTAGTTTAGGGCTCCAAAGTTCACACTGACCTTGGTGGCCTTGGATGGGCAGTCCCTGCCTGGTGAGCTGGGATTCTTGTACCTCGTTCCTTTGGATCTTTTTCACTGACCTGTCTGTTTCCTTGTGGTTACCAGAGGAGGATTCAGGTCTCCTTCAGTCTTGAGGTGGTTGCTGTCTCCGAGTTGCTAATCTTAGACTCTGCACCACAGTGCCAGCAGTGGCCACAGAGGTTCCTATGAAAGGTGTGGGGCTTCATGCTTCAGTAGTTGCCCTGTTCCTACTGGACCCAGTAGGAGCCAAATGGGCCTGGATGGCAGGGTGGCGCCCTGGCTGGTCACGTGAGGGTGACCCTCAGCTCTTCCCTCACAGGCTGCCGACTCCGAGAGCATTTAGGCTGCACTGCTGCTTTCTAAAAATGGCGTTTTGTTTTATTTTGTTTGAGCAAAGCCGCCCCCCCCCCCCCCAGGAAGACCCCGTCTGAGAACAGAAACGGATGTCGACTGAGAGTGCTCTGCTAACTTCCGGCTTCTAAAGATCCCAAGCCAGGAGGAAGAGTTAGTTGTTGAAACTGCGGACCTCTAGGAGGATGTAGAGGCAGATTGTTAAAGGGAATCATCTCGCCTGCGCTTTATGCAAAGAAAATACAAGGAGAATAACACAAGATAAAGAAGTACGTGTACACACAACATCTGAGATGGGCCCCTGGAGACTTTCTCTAAACTTGTTCTGATTCTAACCACTACCCCCTTTCCGCCCCCGATAAGATACTTTCTGAAAGAACTTGGTCTGTTGCAGGGAAGGGGGTGAGGGGGAGGCATTTGCTGTTATTCAGAGAAGTGCAGGCATCTACGTTCTTTTTTTTAGCCAAAGCACTCATGTCGAATGTAGTGTAGAAATTCAAAGGACGCGGCTAATAACTTTCAGTAATACAGTATGGCATTCAGTGATGGGGAGGTCAAAGGTCATCGCCGCCTTTTAAATGAACTATTATATGGCTGGCTCCTCCAGCAGTGTGGTGTATTTCCTAACGAGCTTCTAAAAGCATCTCTTAAGTCGCAGACCTATAAGATTACAAATGTCACTCATGTTAGTATAATCCACATGCAAGAGATGAGGCCTTCTCTTTGATGTGCTAAACTGGAGAAGGACTAATGGAGCTCTGAATATACAATAGAACATATTTAAGTAGTAGTCTTGCTTTAGGTAAAACACTTTCTTGAAACCAGAGGCATTTCAAACAATAAAACCCAGCTTTAATGGGGATGCTCGATGCGGATAGACAGCCACTAAAAACACTCAGGCTTATTCTGATATGAGCAGCCATTGTGGGTGGCTCCTCCCCCAACCCCAATGAATGTTCCTTTGGAGGGGGAAAAAAAGAAAAAATCAAAACTGCTTACCTGCCTTTCATTCATCGAGTTTGTGATGTGGGTGTGTGCTCGTCTGAAAGGACTTCCTGTGAACCGAGTCACATAGCAAGACGGGCCCCAGTCCTTATAAGAGCACTGCTAAACTCCTGATAAAAATTATGTTTATGATACAAGTAAATGTCTCAATCATGCAAATTGTCACTCTTGCTAATGAAACAATTTTGTGAGAAGATTGTCCTCTAAAGGGTTTAATGTTGGGTTTTATTTTTTCTGTTTTTGTTTTTTTTTTTTTAAACCTATCCGTCTCCCAGACTTACACATCCTGCAGTACCTGGGAGCCCCAAGACATTCCAAGCCAAATCATTCCCCATAAGAAACTGTTTCCAGCTCTTCCTGATTTATTAGGAAGAGTTTAACGGGGACTGTTGAATCTTATAAACCGCAAAGCGAGGAGACTCACGTGGAAATGAAGACAGTGAAATCGCCAGCCTCTAAATATTAACTATATTTAAATTCTTTCTGTTGCCCTTATTCACACTGATATTTGAAACAACCAATCATCTAAAATGAAGCTCTTAAATTAAATGCTTTTAAATGTCAATATAGTAAGATTCTAATGCACAGTTCTGGTTACATAAAATATTTCTTAGGGTCAATAAATTATGGAACAAACAGCGAATCCAAGAGCTATCTATCAAGGGCAGAGTGAAGACTCTCCCTATACTTTAAATAATTGTCCTGAATTAAGAAATGGTTGCCCAAAGAGACTTTCCTGGAGGTGGGGGTGTTGATCCCAGCCTAGTTTCTCGCTGCCTAGCCTCTCCTTGGGAGGCTCTTGCAAACACAGATCGTTTACAAGTTAATGTTCATCTCGGTTTTGTTACTGAGGCTCTCCTATTGTCAGTCCAGCCAAGTCACAAGAATGCTTACTGCAGTTAAAAAGCAATTTGCTTCCACGAAACTGCAATTAAAGTATTACCAAGCAGCCATTTTAGATTGGCAGTGCTCTGAAGGCTTAACAGCCAGCGGCTCCCGCTTGCAGAGGCTGGGATGTGACAAGCAGGGAAGTACAACACCTTCGCCACCAACGCAGGCCATCTAGTTATCCCACACTCGCAGCCTTCTGCTCCCATTGGGCGCATGCAGAGAGCAACAAGTCGGGAGGCCGATTTTTGGAAGGTGAATTTGTAACTCACTTCAAGTGACTGCGACTTCCAGTTGCACAGGGCATGCTTGTGCGGAGAGATGTGTAGATGTGCGTGTGCATCCTAGAGGGAATGGTTCCAAGTCCGGATTGATTCTGCTGAGAACGGACTGCAACTCAGAGGTCTCAAGCTAATAATGTGCTACAGGTCCTGACATGTTACAGCTGTGTAAACAGGGCCATTCGCTCTCCTAAATCACAGTAATAAGGCATAGGATGAAAACCAATGGATTCTGTTATAAGTTCTTTGAATGACCCTGGAAAGTTGTTTAATGGCTCTGTCAGAGTGGACAGACCAACAAAGTTCCCACTTTCCCAACCTCTCCTCAGAGACTAATGGCCATCTTAGCGGCAACAGCTGCACACCCTATCCTGACTTGCTGGGGAGAAGCAGAGGGTCCAGTTTTCCTTGCCCATCTATAAAGTTGGGGCTTGCCAAGGGCAGAAGGGTTTCAGGGAAGATTCGAGACATTGCCATAAGAGCCTCAAGAGAGGGCATATTTCAGAAGTTGTGTTTTAAGGTGCAGTTAGTCCTTACTTTAAACCAGGTTAAGGACAATCTTTAGCTAATCCAAGCAGGGGTCTCACCTTCCTTCAGCCCAGAAAGATCTCCCTACCTGGAACAAAAAGTTTATGGCTTCAACTTTCCGAAAAACCGTTCCCTTACATAATTCCCCCCGTATTGTTTGAGCTATCTCTTTTTTTTTTTCTCTTTGAGAAAACACTAAAGATGTTCTTCCTAAATTAATTCTTCATTTTGAGTGAATTGTCTGTTTTAGAAACCGTAAAGCAAAAAAATCTCAGGACAAACTGAATTTCCACATGAAGATTAATTATGGAAACTGGAGAGGGAAATTGATCGCCGCAGTTGTTTGCCCTTTCCTTTAGAACTTCGCTGGGGATGGGTGTGTCAAAGTTTGAACATTCCTTTAAGGCTTCTGATTCAGTTTCTCTCGTTAAACTAACGGTTGTCATAAACCTTGCATGTGTCACCGTAATACCTTCTCTAAGAATTCTCTCTTGCACTGAACGCTGCAAGTGCGTTGTAACATTTACAGTAAACAAGTGTGTCTGCACTCTCACCAGCCTTAACGGGAGTCTTCATGTTCACTCTCAGTTTTCTGCGACCGGTAGGCTTGGTTGTTTTGTAGGCTGGGTAACACAAGGTTTTTTGCTCTTTAGCCCAGGCTGGCCCCAAATGCCTAGGGATTCTCCTGCCTTACTTAGCCTTTGACATAGTGGGGTGACAGGTGTGTGACACCATGCACCACGCCTGCCTTGGATCAGTTTTATAGATGAGCGATTTGAGGTTCCAAGAGGTCACTAAGTAAGCATGCAAAGTCAGGGAGTGCTCATTGGAAGGCTGAGAGGTCAGAGTGAGTAAAACGTCCTCAGTAACCAATGTTTATTACAATACTTCTTAGATGTGAAATTAATATTAAAAAAGCCCACAATGAACAGAATATCACACTTTATGTAAGCGCGGGATCAGGTGCTGGAGAGATGGTTCAGTGATTAAGAGCACTTCCTGCTCTTTCCGAGAACCTGTGTTCTGTTCCCCAAACCCACACTGGGAAGCCCACAATCATTTGCAACTCCAGCTCCCCTTCTGTCTTCTGGCCTCTGCTGGAAACCCAATGCACATGGTATATGCATATACAGACACACAAGCACTCAGACATACCACATGTTATATAGACACACACACACACACACACTACACACACACACTGCACACACATACTGCACATACACACCACACACACATGTGTACACACTGCACACACACACTGCACACACACTGCACTGCACACACACTGCACACACATGTGTACACACTGCACACACACTGCACACACACTGCACACACACTGCACACACACTGCACACACACTGTACACACACACTGCACACACACACTGCACACATACACACTGCACACACACACTGCACACACACATGTGCACACAAACACTGCACACACACACACACACATTGTTTAAAAATATGTAAAAGTTAGGTATGGGATGGATGCATGTACTCTGTCCACCCCCTGTCTCCAGCATGCTGGTGTCCCGTTTTCTGTCTGACCTCTGGGCATAGGTTGTCAGTTTCTAACCGGAACACACTTCATCCTGTGGCCCATAACTAGTTTCTTTTCCCCTAAAGCATTAAAATACCATGTCTTATCTTTCGCCAACTTGAAATGTTAACTGGCTTAGATTGCCTGAATATTTTAGCTATTCTCTAAGAGAAATATCTTTTTTTGACTATTAAGAAATCTCAACCACCTTATCATGAATGATTAAGTATAAATTCATAATGACTCTGGCCACAAATTGTTGCTGAGAAAAAAGAACAAGACTTTAGGAATCGCATTGGTTTAGACAGCAAGACAGATAAATATATTCCATGGAAACTAATAGAAGATGTTTTAAAAATCTTCAGGTGAGCTCAAAGGGCTCTCGTGTGTGGGTGTACACGCACACACATGAGCTCACGTGTACCCGTTCTCACCCGGTGTGGATGTAGAGGGCAAAAGTCACCACTTGGTGTCTTAATAGCTTCTCCGCCTTATTATTTAGTTATTTGAGACAGGTTCTCAACACTGTGTAGCCCTGGCTGGCATCGCATCCGCTACGCATAGCAGATTGTTCTCAAACCCAGAGAGACCCACCTGTCTCTGCCTCCTAAACGCTTAAAGGATTAAAGGTGTGCGCCACCACACATGGCCTTCCCCGTATTTTTGAGACAGTGTTTTCAATGAGTCTTTGACTAGAGTAGATGGACAGCAAGCCCCAGGGATCCTCTCCTCTTTGTCTCCCGGAGCTGAGAGATTACAAGTGGGCGTCACCGCCCTCCGTGGTTAACGTTGAGTGCCGGGGATGCCAACTCAGGTCTTCATGGATGCGTGGTGAAAGCTTTAACCCTCTGTTTTAGTTACTGTGACCAAAGCAACTTAAAGAAGAAAGGATTCATTTTAGCCTATTGCTCCTGCCCGTCACAGTGGGGCTGGCATAGCCCAGTGGCAAAAGCAGAAACCAGCAGACAACATTTTCATCCACACACCGGAAGCAGAGAGCAAGAGAACAGGAAACAGTGAAGCTAAAACTCTGAAAAACCAACTCCGGTGACCTGTGTCTGCCAACAAAGCCCCACCCCTAAAGGTTCCATAACCTTCCCAAACAGTGCCACCACCTGGGGACCAAATGTCCAGACCAATACAAAGCCATTGCGAGCCGGAAGTGACGGCAGACACCTGTAGTCCTAGCACTCTGGAGTTGGAAAGAGGAGGATCAGGAGAGCAAGACCAATTTCAGCTACTTGAAATTCTGTCTCTGAGTAAATAAGTAATACATTTAAAAGTCTTTGTATATTTATATAAAAGGCATATACACACAGACAATTTTATGGGAAAATTTTACTTGTCTTAGCATATGTGAAAAGCATACATATGATGAAAAAAAACAATATTTGTGTTTGTTGTTTTAAGATAGAGGAGCACCGAAGTATTCAAATGGAACAGATTACACTTTTAATTACATCCAAACAGAATTCTAAGCTGATTTTTAAAAAATTTGTTGGCTGTTCTTCCTAGTCTCCCATTAATTGCTAGAGTCCAAAAAGATATCAAGATTTGTAAATAAATTCCTGTAACACACCATTAGATCCTAGTTGCTTTCATTACAAAGAGTAGAATAGTTAAGGAGAAAGGCGGCCTGTTTTAATAAAACATTCTTTTATGTTGTGGTAGGCCAAAAAAGATTTCTTTTACTTTCAGATATATAATATATATTAGGGTATATAAGATTTTTTATATACATACATATATATGTATGTATGTGTGTGTGTGTTTTATATATGTATGTCAGTACACACACACACACACACACACATATATATATATATATAATGACAGGTTTGTTGCTATAGCCCAAACCCCCCCAACACCCATAATTTTTCTTTATTTTTTGGGGGGACTACAGTTTTACAACTCAATGACCCCTTTCAAGTTATCTATTTAATCTTTTATTCTATTATATATACTATGAGATGAAAGGTAGCCAATATATATTTATTTCACCCTGGAGATTAAATTACCCTTCTCCCTAGATACAGATGGCTATATACACCCCCCTCCCCTTAAGTTGGAAAGTTCTAGAAAGCACGAATAAGTGGCTATACTTGGAATGTGGAATGTGGAAATAGCAAGGCAGTACACACTGGTTATCACGTTGCCTTTATTTAGTGTGCATTGTGAGTGCCCGCACACTTGTATTAAGTACTATGTGGGTCTTGCAGAGGTCAGAAGAGAGCATCGGACTCTGCTTGAACTGAAGTTACAGGCCGTCGTGAGACATCATGTGGGTGCTGGGAACTGATCCAGGGTCCCCTGCGAGAGCAGCAGGTGCTCTTATTAACTAAGCCACCTCTGCCGCCCTGCTGTGTATGTCTGCAACATATTTCTTTATGAGTTATAGTCATTAAGCAGGAAGTCCGGTGTCGTAGGCAGAGTTTGCAGCTGTTAGAAAGACAACACCTCTTCCCTGCTCATAACAGACTACTGATACTATTCTCTGTAGCATGGCCTCGTTTTTTCTGTCAGTACCTTCTTTCCTGGTCTGTTCTGTTTGTGTGCTTGTTTTGTTTTTAATTTGACACAAGCTAGAGTTATTCAGAAAGCAGGACTCTCAACAGAGAAAATACCCGTCAGATTGCCTGTAGGCAGATCTGTGAGGATTTTCCTGATTAGTAACTGATGGGGGAGGGCCGGCCCACTGTGGGCAGTGCCACCCCGAGTAGGAGGTTCTGGATGGTATCGGCAGCCCGAACAAGCCATGAGTGGCCAGCCAATAAACCATGTTGTTCCTGCTTTCTCTCCCTTTCATGATGGACTGACTGTAATCTGAGGCGAACCGCTCTATTCCCAAGCTGCCGTGCGTTGTGGTCCTCACAACAACAGAAGCCTTTCAGGAAGACACCTTCTGTAGCAGAGCTTCATACTAAGCCGTGCTCATTGGCTTTCTTGGGGGCAGCGGAGTGCAGAGTTAGATACTTAAGGACTTTAGAATATATTCTCTTATAAAGTTAAGGAGAAATCTCTCTCATTCATCTCTCATATAATACATCCCAAATGTGGCCTCTTCTTTCTCTTCCTCTCTCTCTCTCTCTCTCTTTCTCTCTCCCTCTCTCTCCCCCATCCTTCACTTCTCCCTCCCTCCCTCCTTCCCCCCTCTTTTCTTCCTTCCTTCCTTCCTTCCTTCCTTCCTTCCTCCTTCCCTTTCTTCCTCTTTTCCTTCCTTCCTTCTTTCCTTTTTTTTTTTTCTGGTGTGGAGTCTGATTTCCAATATCAAGTCTGAAGGACGCTGTCTCTGGAATCCCCTTGTTTCACATGCAGAAGACAAGTTAATGAACTTAGTACCGAGCATTTTATCCAGCTCCGGACACGTTTGTGACGTCATATTTCAGAACAGAATGGGGTCAGGCAGTTGGTTGATTGAGCCTGGTAAGAATCGGGAAACTCTCAAAACCTACTCGCTGTCCTGCGCCCCTCCTACCTCCTCAGAAGAGGCACCTTGATGACCTCCTACTCATAAAGATTACAGAACCCTCTGTCTCCCAGGGTATGTGAGCAGGCCCCACCTAAGACTAATTCAGGACTTTTCCCTTTGGGTTCCCTTTGCTAGTGTGAGCATTTGTATATTGTTACACTAGACTCTGTCTTCTTTCCATCTTTCCTGCCAGAGAAGAGGCCATACGCACTGTGTGACGTGTTGCAAAAATTCATGGTGTATGTGGCGTGGGGGATGCTCTGCTTCCTCTGGAGAAAGGGTCCCCTCCATCTTGTAATAAAGCACATATTGAACTGCTTGTGCAACAGGCCCGACCCAAGTCAGGAAGCACTTGGAATCCAATTCTCGTCCTGAAGGGAAGTCAAATGGCAACTCTGATTAAATTGGTCTTTCTAATCAAATATTAGCCATGGGCTAATCATTTAATCTCAGTGCCTTATTTTGCCCATCTGTTAAATAGGAATTTACCAATAACAGCTGTATTTGCCAGTGTATTACATGTAACTCATTAAGGGAAACAGGGCTTTCTAGTCTGATGATGGCACGCTTTGGATTCTGAATATGGACGCTCGACGATACATTCTCTGATTTAAGATGTAGTTATAAGGCTCCCTGTCCACTTTGAAAGTGGCTTAACTGTATTGTTTGCATGTCTGGTCCAATGTGTGAATGTGTCAAGTGTCGACAGGTGATGTTTGATTCAACATAATGGGTAACGCTCACATGATTTATTAATTTTTTAATTTTTTACATTCAAGGTAAAGGCAGATGTAATTTAATAAACTCAGACCAAATGGTTGATAGAAGGTAGCTCAGGAAAGGATTGAACTGTGGACCAGGCATCACTTGTGTGTGTTATTCCAGCAGGCAGCTTTGAAGATCTTACCATCCCCACATTAGCGGTGGGGAACGCTGCAAGTAGAGGGATTAGCCACAGCTAACCTTAGCGAGGTTAGGCAAGTAGGCCAAGGTCACACAGTTAATGTGTGGGCAGAGGCAACTCTGAGGCCAGAGCTTTATCAAGGTTACCACCATGTCCTGCAGAAAAGCACGTTGAGATCAGAGCTTAAGCACGACATCTGCTTGACAGACATTCATCTACCCTGAAGTAACTGCTTTGGTGCTGTGCACTGAGAACCATGCAGATTCTGGATACCGGCAATGCTTGGTGGCCAGGAAGAGACACTGATGAAACTATTTCACTTTACAAAGGACAAACAGTTGTGAATTCTTAGTCCTTTTCTGTAAAAGGATCAAACGTATTTTGCATGGCTACTGGGGGAAGGAGTGATCTGATAATCAAATAGTTAACAGTGACTGAGCTCAGGGTTTCACTGATGGCTTTGCCTTACTCCAAGGGTCCATGTGTGAACCAGAGTGGCATCATGATGATGGTGAAGTTTAACTCCCATGAGTCTCTGCTGCTTTTATGTGGAAAAAGCTGGAGAAAATGTCCGACTATTTGGTGCTTTGTCATCAATTTTGGTTGTTTCTTCTTCCTCTTCCTCTTCTTCCTCTTCCTCTTCCTCTTCCTCCTCTTCCTCCTCTTCCTCCTCTTCCTCTTCTTCTTCCTCCCCCTCCTCTTTCCCCTCCTCTTCCTCCTCATCCTCTCCTCATCCTCTTCCCCTCCTCTTCCTCTACCTCCTCTTCCTCCTCCTCTTCCTCCTCCTCTTCCTCCTCCTCTATCTCCTCTTCCTCCTCCTTTTCCTCCTCCTCTTCCTCCCCTTCCCCTTCCTCTTCCTCTTCCTCTTCTTCCTTTTTCTCCTCCTTTCTGCTTCTCTTTCTTCTCCTTTTCCCTCTTCTCCCTCCTCTTTCTTCTCCTTTTTTTTACCTTCTCCTCTCTTCTCCTTCTTCTTCCCCCTCCTCCTCTTCCTTCTTCTTACATCACAATTTAGAGATTAGCAAACCTCATTAGCACTGTTAAAATAATACTACCCAAGCTCTGGATTGAATAGCATAATCTTTTTTACATTTTCTAAAATTGTCCCCAGTTGTGAGTCCTCCCAGTTTGTCAAAGGAACTTCACTATGTCTGGAGCTCTTTTTTCCTTCATTTTCTGTGAGGCAAACCTTTGGCCACAGTGTATTTTAATTTCAGTTGACCCACTTTACTCTGTGTAGTATTGAATAAATGCAATCTCTTTTGAGTTTTCCCATCTTGTATGGAAACAAGATGAAGATCATGGTGTTTAACGGGCCTTTGAGTCTTACTCCAACTCAAGAGGGAGACTGTAGCAAAAGAACAGATTCCAGGGCCTGGGGAGATGGCCCAGCAGGCAGAATGGTCGCTGAGCACACCTGACGAACTGAGTTTGGAGCTCATATAGAAGTGGTATATGGTAGTGTTCAAATGTGTGATATGGAGAAGTGGGAAATGAGAGAGGGAGACAGGAGAATTGCTAGAA